>NC_056741.1:1048101091-1048208591 GCF_019279795.1 Protopterus annectens
ACACACACACACACACACACACACACACACACACACACATTTACATTTAGAGCTACTATATTGCTGTGCTCAACAAACAGTCCTACTTTCTCATTATTTAGCATAATCCAACAATGATTTAACAATTAAGCAATACAATGAGCAAAAGAAAACAATAGCAGCTATCAAAAGTCAGTCTTGAACAAAAACGATAACTATTAAAATGAAGAACAATAATAAGGTCTGTAGCTTGCAATTCTTCATTCTAGAGTCCTTAGCTTTGAAGCAGTGGTTTTCAAGTGCTTGAGAATGAATGTTCTGTTCCCTTGCAGTATATCTGAGTATGCAGGAATAAATCTGGGATGATAAATTTCTTCATTTTGTTGTTCATTGATAAGCACTAGGCTAGCTCCCTTGTATGCCATTTTAAGGCTAGCTAATTCCCTCATAGGTGAAAATCAAACCTTGTACCTTGTGTCTGTGAAACAAATACCTTTACCATTAAGCCAGTCACCAACAAGAGTACATTGTGCTTGTCAATTATAATGCGAAATTCAGAAAATGTGAATGTAAACCCATAGCAATTAAAATAATTCTTACAAGAAAGCTCTGCTTCAGGTTTGCTCTGCCTTTTGTTATATTATTATTTCAGAAAGATTTTTACTATGGTTATTGCATACGTCTCATCACTGTTAAGTATATTATTGTGCTAGCATATCTCTTGTATTAGAAGAAAGGATTGGTTAATGTATAAATCAACAATATTCTGTCTTAGCAAGCATACAATATTAATATGAGACATTTTCCTTTATTTAATATTACACTACTTATTATCTCTATTTTGTATTTGAAAAAGTACACTGGAGAATTATGCATTTGCTGCTGTTTCATTACCCTCCTTGTCTGATCCATGTTTCTACAGTTTATTCCATTACTCTGCAGAATTCTAAGTTCAGATTTGCCCAACACACTTTCATCTCATTTTGACTAATAGCTATGGTATTTGCACACTGAGGCTCTGCTTTAGTTGTGCAGTACGTCAGCTTTCAAGTGACGCCGAAAAAACACTCTTAGCATTGTGCAGCTGGTTTCTCAGTGCGGGAAACAATTTATCAGATGTCATTAATTTGAGTTGCAGTTCAGGAAGACAGCAAAATTACTGTATGACTGGTACAATCTATATCTTATCTGTCAAGTTCTCCACCTCATTTTTCTGGAATTGTTCTCTAACTACACAACATTTTTTGCAACATATTTTAATCATTTTTTTCAAAACTGATCGTAAAAGTCAGGCACCAGCTATGTACTTAGACTTAAAACTCAGTCATTTACTTTAATTCAAAGACACAGGAAAGAGGTAGTAGAATGTAAAGTATATATGAAAAGAAGAAAAGTACATATAAATAATTGTACATTTTGTAGTTCCTAAAAATAATTTTAAAGATAAATCAATTTAGGAAGATTGTGAATATATTTCACTTGCGTATTAGCTATTTATTCTTTTTTATGTTAGTATTTCATCATGGAGATTACTTAATGTTCTGCAAAACAGCAGTCCCCCACTGCAATCAAAACATTGTGGCTCCTATTAAGTTTCCATATTAAAAGATTGAAAATATGGACAACATGATATTTTTTGTACTTACTTCCAAGGGCACGCAAAAACAATATGTTGCACATTCTCGATATTTAAGACTCAAATGAATTATCTAATCTTAATTTCTTCAAATGAATAAGGAATTATTTTTCTTTTTTCATTAAGACACAGACACACAGAGATATATGTTTACATGACCACAGTCAGAAACATGACTAAAACAGATAGACATTTCCTTCATTAAAAAAAATGTCAACCTCACAATCCGCAGAAAATCCTTGACCCTGAATCACTATTTATCAGATACGGAAATGTATCAGCTTACCATCTGTGAACAGTAGCTAAAACATAAAGTCCACTCAAATACCACATTGATATTCATGCAAAGAAAAAAAAGAAAAAACTATCCACTTACACACACAAATGTAAACATACACATTTGCTCTTTCATACATGCATGCACAGGCACACGCACACACACACACACACACACACACACACACACACACACACACACACACACACACACACACACACACAATTGCACACACAAATTACACCATTAATGTATTATGTGTAGGGCTTGATTTGCCCCACCTCCAAATGTGGAGGCTCTAGCTGCTCCAGTGACATAGAGGGATGAAGTCCTGACTATGACCCACATGACCTAGGACGGATTATGGCTCAATTTACTGATAGAAGTGGCAGGGAGGGAGAGCCATTACCATCCCAGGAGGGTGGGTGGAGCTATGGATATATACCATATAAATCCCTGGTGGAGGCTGTGGAAGGCACATTGGTAAGAGTGCCTGAAGAGAGGAACAGAGTGGAGGCATGGCTGAGCTGCTGCAGAGGTGACATGATATGCAGCATGACTTTATTGCACACCTCCAGTCATACCATTAGGTCCACAGATGAGGGGAGGAAATAGGTAGTTTATAAGTAAAGAAAAAAACTCACCCAGATGGAAAACATAGATGTGCCAAGCCCCTGGATGCCTAGCTCCATGAGTGGCCCAAGCAACACTAGATTAAAAGTCTAGTGGTAAGGAGAGAGCTGGAAGACCCAGCATGGACAAGTACTGGACTGCAAGGCCAGTACCATGAAGAACAGAGAGAAGGAACAAAAAAAATTAGAGGCTGTTCCTCATAACCCTTACATATGTATTTTGGTCAACTATGACTAAAGTCAGAAAACAAAGCAATGCTATAATTGACTGTGACCCTCATGCCCTGGCCCAGCAATCAAGGGACCTCAATCCTCACCAGTAACACCAGTGAGGGGCATCTCATATAGGAGGAAAGGATAACAAATACACACAGCAAAGTGCAATTTCCCTTAAGAGCACACAGAGATCACAGTCAGTCTGGGGCTGGTCACTCCCTTGCTCTCCAGGTCCCCAATAAGACTCTCCACTGGCATAGCTATAGGGTCCAGATCTCAGCCTAGTGGGCAAGCTAAAACCTGCAACACCCTCTCTGTCCAACCAGTGCTTCATGTCCATGCCCAAGTAGCTGAGACACACACACCTTGAAAAGAGTTTATACAACCACACAGACACTCCTGGGGAAGGCTGGCACAGGTTCTCCAGCTGTGCCCCCTTTTTCCCAGACTATACAGTAGTACCAGCTGCCACCTCCCACTAATATTTATCAGCTACTCAAAGGCCCTTAAAAGGGTGTCCATTTATTACTGTGCAATATTATTATCCAATTGGTAGTATAGCCCAGGGCTAAAGCTATTGAAGTGGCTTTGTACAATTTTACCAAAAACATGCAAGTACTCTAAAGAGCTTAAATTATCTCTACAATAACAGCCACAGTTGAAAGGGTTTAAAAATATTTAATAACAAATAGTCAAAACAAAAGACAATACTTTTACTACACAGTGCTAATCAAGAGTTCAGAAATCACAGAGAAATACTTAAAATAATTCAGTAGTACAGTTCTGGCATCACAGTAAAACACTTAGTCTAATCTTTCTAGTTTCTAGCTATTTATAAGAGAAAACACAAGTCTAAGATAAACTTACATATAGAGCAAGACAGTGCTGGAGAGTTGGATGGTCAAGACAAAAATGCTTAATGCTCTCTGATTCTCTCTGTTTTTAAAATTACATTCCTGGTTCACATTACATCATTCTTCACACTTCCCTGGGTTCCCAGGCTAACAGAAACTACATTTGCATTCTTCACCTCTGGGCAGAAACCAGAGCAATAAAGGACATTTATGCATGCAAATTCTGGCCATTAACTCTGGCCTTAAAACAATAGGCAGGAATTCCTTCATCTAGACCGGCTGCAGCCATGTTTACATCAAAGGGTCACAACATGCTTTCCTTGGTCAGCAGAGTGCACTGTTGTTACATTTTTGCAGTTCCACATGTAACAGCGTTTTTTCCATTTAAGACATCAAGCCTGTGGTTTATATTAATATTTATAGATGACAGAATTATCTCCAAAATTCTATCTGGCTAGGCTGGCAGCCTTCACCTATCTTCACCCAGTCTTCACATTGACTAACCATGAGCAAACTACAGCCTGACATGATATATTGTGAATTTCATAAATAGTTACACCTCAGTCCCTGTCAATAAAAAGAGTCTTGTGTGTCTGTCTAATTATCTATGTATGCATATAGCTCTATCTGTACCACCCACATGGGGGGCTGTCCTCCCCACTATTTAGACACAGAAAGACAGAAAATGATATCTATATCTATATCTATATCTATATCTATATCTATATCATATCTTATATATTATGTGATGAGCAAAAGAAAACCACAGCAGCGTCCAAACGTCAGACTCAAACAAAAACAATAACTGTCAAAACGATGAACAGTCAGACTACCACAGTCTTAATCATATACTTTAATAACAATACATAAAATGAGATGTGATAAAGATTAATGTTTTCAGGTAAAAACCCTTCTTTAGATCTGAAAAAAAGGAAATAAATGAAGTTCACACCAAATAATAAGGAAGAAAAAGAAACTGACAGATGCCTATAAAGTAAAGAGAATACATACTAAAAAGGACATGGCTTTGTTTACAACACACATATTCCAGTGAATGATAACATTTTTCTATCAGAAAACCTTCAGTCTACTTAAAAAGGTAGCATTTTTCCAAAATGGAAAGTAGAAAAAAGAGCCAAGGGGCAGGTGAAAAGGAAGAAACCAACATTGAATGTGGAAGGATTGAAGAACATTACTGTATGAAAAAAATTAGAAAAACAGACATTGACAACATGGCTTCAGCTGTAGATGTACAAATCCAAATGGATGAGAACTGTGTCATTGAAAATATAATATAAAGTTAAAACAGTGAGATGTATAAGACTAATGCTGATGAAGATAATTCCTTTGTAACAACTGATAGATATTGCTAAATTAGAAGTTGAGCATTCCAAGCACTTGAAAATCCCTGTCTCAAAGCCAAGGACTGATGCTCCTTGTAGGCTGCAGCTCATGCCCAAACTCAAATATGAGCTTGGGCAAGCTGCTCGAGGAAGGGAGTGGAGGGGGTAGGTTTACAGAGTGGGAGTGTAATTTTAGGTTTAAGGAGTGGGAATAGAGCTTAATGACTAGAGAGCAATCAGGAAATTTAGTTTTAGGGAGAAGGTTTGCATTTATGTTTAGGGAGTGATTGGAGACTTTAAGGTTAGGGATGGAGAGTTGAGGTCTAGTGTAAGGAAGTGAGGACTCAGGTTGGCAACTGAATAGGAGGTTTAGGGTTAGAGTTTAGCTTTTGGTAGGGATATTTAGTTCCATATGGTCATGTGCTGAGAGGAGCACATAAAAATGGGAGATCAGGCTATTGGGATTTCGAGCACTTGCTTTTTCAACAATATGGTAGAGAGCAGGTGTTTCATAAGCTGCTGGAATCTGAGCACCAACAATAGACCCATACTGCAGTGTTCTGTTTTCAGTAATTATGTGTACTTCATTACCTTTGCATGATTGGTGTTACTTTGTGCTCTGCTTACAACTTATTCTCTAATATTCTTTATTTCTGTATTTTAAAATCTTTCCTTTTTTCTTGTTGTTTTATTGTAATAACCTTAGAGTCCAATATATATTTTTGTCGCATCTTTACTGTTTGGGTTCATAATTTTCTACTCCAGATCTTGACATAAAAGTCCACCAAGAATGCAATCTTCAAGTGCATTTTTCCCCTTTTGAATCTTTATTTGCATTACTGTCTTCCTTCATTAGACACAGATGGCTAAGTTTTCCCTCACGTCTAGAGCACAGTCAAATCTAAGGTATGTACAACATTCACCGGTTTCCCTCACTACCTACAACATGAACCAATATTGATATTTTTTTATTGCCCCATAATGGATGAACTGTATTAACAAAGGGGTAGTACTTCGGTGCGATAATCAGTATTGCTGACTCATAACACATCTTTCACAAGTTTATTTCTCAGCTACAGCTCTTTCTGTGCTGAGATTGCATGATCTCCCATTTTTTTTAAATAAGATTAATGTTGATGAAGATGATTCCTTTGTAACAACTGATAGAGCAGTTATTACTAAATTAGAAGTTGAACATTCTTTAGATCTGGTCAGAAAAGATATTCTTGTAAATGGAGTTTCAATTAGAGAAACTGATACTTACATTTGCAGAGAAGATAATGAACATCAAATGCTTGTCAGGAGGAAAAATAGGAGATAAGCTTTAGAATTCCTTAATTTAAGTAATTAGGGATATGTTATTATTAACATCAGTACAAATGATCCCATCCACAAGGACTCGTAGAGAACCTACAGCCATCTTAGATAGCATAGCTTGTACAGATAAAGCAAGAAAACCACTGAGACTTGAACTCCAGTAACACGCTTTAATACTTTTTAAACGTTTTAAAACTTTAAACAATGCTTTTTGTCCAACCTAATGGTTGAACTTCTTCAGAAATGAAAAACAAACATTAACAATCTGTTTCCAACCTGTATATATAAAGTATCTTGATTTAAAAAGCCCGCCAAAACTCAAAATGCAACTCTCTATATTTAAAGTGAAAGGCTATCTAAATAATCTATGCCTTTCTGACAAATCGTAGATGTTAATTCAAGGTTGGCATGTTAGATGTACTCTAACTTACACAACTTATCCTTCACTTTAATTATAAAACTATAATAATAAAACCATCTAATGAAACATTTTTATATATAGAAAACAATTAAAACATCATGTATCATAATATCACAATCATGATAATAATAAGCGCATGCAGCACTAATGCACTAAAAATCTTACCGATGTTAAACTCAATCAATAAACTATTCAAAAATAACGGAAGAATGACAATAGCAGACTAACAATAACTGAATAACCTGATGCCCAAAATATAATCACAAAGAACATTGAGTATTATATATATTAAATTCTTTCTCTTGCTGTCTATGATAATCAGCAGAATACTGTAAAAATTGAAATTTTTAAGCTATTATTTCATTTGAAATTAGAAATTAAGCCATATAATAGAACTAATTATAAACTAATACCTAAAAGGATCTTAACCATAGAGACCTATCTAATATGTGTCTAAATTGACTCTTTCATGAAATTATGTTCTATGGGTCTCATTTTTAAACAAAACACTACAGATGTTTATAAAAATTCCAGAAACCCATTAACTAAACTATCCTTCTAAACTTTTGAGTTTCAAGATACACATGAGGGAACATTTTTCATTAAGCCCTGGATATATATAGGCATTCAATTTTATTTGCCATAGGAGTTTGCTCTTTTCTAAAAGTAAATTAAAAGGGCCCCCTCTCATATCTTGTTTTATCTGATGAATTACTCTAAAATGGAATTTGTGTTCAGGATGCTGCATAATGTGTCTTGCTAAAGTGTTATCATCCTTTTGTAAGTTAATGCTTCTAAGATGTTTGTATACCTTATCTCTTAATCTACGCTCTGTTTTTCCTATATAAAAACATGGGCACCCTCGGCAAGTTGCTAAATATACAACTCCTTTTGAGTTGCAATTGAATTTTCCTTTTATAAAGATTTTGACTCCATTGACATCTAATTTTAAACCTGGTGCCATATGATGACAATATGGACAATTGCCACATTGCATCATACCTGAATTAAAAGCTATTAGTTTAGATTGTGATTGTCTTTGAAAAAGATCTTTGAAATTAAAACCTTTTTTACATATTATTTTAGGTACACTACCAAGCTTAGATGCCAACATGTGATCATCATTTAAGATTGCCCAATTTTTCAATTTTCAAAAGGAGTTGTATATTTAGCAACTTGCCAAGGGTGCCAATGTTTTTATATAGGAAAAACAGAGAGCAGATTAAGAGATAGGGTATACGAACATCTTAGAAGCATTAACTTACAAAAGGATGATAATGCTTTAGCAAGACACATTATGCAGCATCCTGAACACAAATTCCATTTTAGAGTAATTCATCAGATAAGACAAGATATGAGAGGGGGCCCTTTTAATTTACTTTTAGAAAAGAGCGAACTCCTATGGCAAATAAAATTGAATGCCTATACATATCCAGGGCTTAATGAAAAATGTTCCCTCATGTGTATCTTGAAACTCAAAAGTTTAGAAAGATAGTTTAGTTAATGGGTTTATGGAATTTTTATAAATATCTGTAGTGTTTTGTTTAAAAACGAGACCCATAGAACATAATTTCATGAAAGAGTCAATTTAGACACATATTAGGTAGGTCTCTATGGTTAAGATCGTTTTAGGTATTAGTTTATAATTAGTTCTATTATATGGTTTCATTTCTAATTTCAAATGAAATAATAGCTTAAAAGATTCAAATTTTACAGTATTCTGCTGATTATCATAGACAGCAAGAGAAATAATTTAATATAAATAATACTCAATGTTCTTTGTGGTTATATTTTGGGCATCAGGTTCTTCGGTTATCGTTAGTTTGCTATTGTCATTCTTCTGTTATTTTTGAATAGTTTATTGATTGAGTTTAACATCGGTAAGATTTTTAGTGCGTTAGTGCTGCATGCGCTTATTATTATCATGATTGTGATATTATGATACATGATTTTTTAATTGTTTTCTATATAAAAAATGTTTTATTAGATGGTTTTATTATTATAGTTTTATAATTAAAGTGAAGGATAAATTGTGTAAGTTAGAGTACGTCTAACATGCCAACCTTGAATTAACATCTACGATTTGTCAGAAAGGCATAGATTATTTAGATAGCCTTTCACTTTAAATATAGAGAGTTGCATTTTGAGTTTTGGCAGGCTTTTTAATAAAGATACTTTATATATACAGGTTGGAAACAGATTGTTAATGTTTGTTTTTCATTTCTGAAGAAGTTCAACCATTAGGTTGGACGAAAAGCGTTGTTTAAAGTTTTAAAACGTTTAAAAATTATTAAAGAGTGTTACCGGAGTTCAAGTCTCAGCAGTTTTCTTGTCTTAGTTGTGGTTTCGGAATCAGTAACAGTTTGTATAGCTTGTAAAGGTGTTAGGACATATTTTTCAC
The DNA here is from genome assembly GCF_019279795.1 of Protopterus annectens. NCBI lineage: Eukaryota > Metazoa > Chordata > Ceratodontiformes > Protopteridae > Protopterus > Protopterus annectens. The sequence continues at coordinate 1,048,110,168 of NC_056741.1, forward strand.
AAATCACATATAGAAAGGAAAGAAAAGTCACTGTGAATGAAAAAAATGGGGTAAATACCTACATGAAAAAATCAGTCCCATTTTAAATAATGGAAATGTGTAGAGCATCTGAGACTAATTTTGAGCATACATGTATTCAGCAGGATGGCATGTAATTGTTAAGATCAGGGAACAGAATTTTGGCAGCAGTCATTTTGCAATATTTGACAAATGCAAGGCAGGATTTTTGCCAGTTAGAAAAACTAACAGTTCAGAGTTAGCAACATTTAACACATCTCTAATGCTAGGAGCATTAATAATATATATTTTTTATTGAAACATTTGATACATTCTCACAAGATTGATGATGTTAATGTTTGTGAAACATGATTAAAGAACAATGACAGGAAGCCAGTTATACCAGGGTATAAATGTTTTTACTGTAACAGACATTCTAACAAAAAAATCAGGTGGAGGTGTTATGATAGGGATTAAAGACAGGTATGAGACCTGTGATTATTAGATGTTAAATAATAATACCAATACTATAGATTGTGTAACTGTGACAATAAAGACAACCCTGAAACATATAACAATTGCTGGGGTGTATAGACTACCAAAGTAAAATGCTGATGACCTAGAGGAATTCTTATGTTTCTTGCACGGAACACAAGAGGGAAGAATGATAGTGACCATGTACTTAAATTTAGCAAAAACAGACTGAAATAATATTGATTCAACAGTATCAGTAAGATAAGTATTCAGAACGTATGTTAAGGAACAGCAGTTGATTCAGATTGTTAAAGAACCTATGAGGGAACAGAACATGCAAAACATTGCTTGTGTTCCAAAAGAAATTACTGTCACTTCATGTCAAATTTTACCACCATTGATGTGCAGTGATCATGGGATTATAAAGGCTAAATTGTTGCTAGATAATTCTGCCAAACTGAAATCTAAACCAATGCACAGAAGATTAATAACAGATTATATGGAAGTAAAACAGTGACTGCGTAAAACAAATTGGAGTGATGTACTCACTGGAAAAACTGCAGATGGAATGTGGAATGGTTTGAAAGAGAAATTGTTTGAGTGCAAAAAAATCAAAAAATATTTAACATCAGGCTCCGGGTATACAATGTCAGGGGGATTTATTTCCATAAGAACACGATACCTGGTTAAAGTGAGTGACAAAAATATAAGAAATGAAAAAGAGGTTAAACTACAACTACACAAACTGAAATAAACAAGCTGGACAAACAATTTAAGCATAATATGAGGCGATCGAGAAAAAATTGAAGAAAATGTATATAGAGATATTGAGCATAATAAGAAACCATTTTATAGACACATAAGATGTCAAAGGAGCAAAGACATGCAAATCGATAAACTGTGTATAGATTTTAAAATGTACTCTCAGACACAAACGATTATAAATAATTTTACAAAATCTTATACAAATCAGATTAGTTCCATAAAGGGGGTGATAAGCTGTCTTAGTGACATCCAGGTAACATCAGATACTGAAATCAAATTAAATCATATTTAAAAAAAAAATATGCAAACTGGATCCAAACAGATCACAGGGAGGAGACAGAATTAGTAATAATGACGTGAGAACACTTCAGCGAAGAACTTATAGTACCATTATATCTATTATTTACTAGGCCTTATACATATGGGGAGATTACTCAAAATTGGAGACATACACTTATTAAACTTGTCTTTAAGGGAAAGGGGACTAGGGCAAACCCAAAGTTATGCACTCCCTTAGGTCTACTTTCATGTTACAGAAAAATAATGGAGAAGGTAACACTGGATAAGTCATTGTCAGAAGTAGAAAGGTTGCAACTTGAAACCATATATTAGCATGCATATGTTGAAAATAGATCTATTACCACTTGTGACATGATGTTCTATAACAATATAATAACAGCTATGAATGAAAAATTGTAATGTGATGTGATGTAATTTGTATAGATTTAACGTCATCATTTGACAAGGTCATACACAAAACACTGATCAATAATTTAGAAATCTAGGTACTGATGTACTCTTCATAACATGGGTAGTTGCATGGCTTACAAATAGGACGTGCCAAGTATCATACAACAAATCGACAGGTGAAAAGTCTTGGTTGCAGTAAAGGTGTCCTACAGGGCTCTGTCCTAGGTCTATACTTGTTTAGATTGTATCTTCCAGACCTATGTTTTTCATCTAATATGTTCTACAGTCTGTATGCAGATGACTTGAAATTGGGTAAAATGATTGCATGTGTTACAGATAGGGCATGTCTGCAAAAAATAACTTAATAAATAGATCATAAAGCATATGACATTTGGGATACATAAACTTAAATGTAAATATTTAATACAGCACATGGTGATTGAAACTGTAGATTCATTTAAGGACCTGGGTATATGGATAAATCCACCTTTGAGTTTTTCCTAATCATATCAACCAAATGATTAATGATAGTTATAGAACTACAGTTTGTGTAAAAAGATTTGTAAAGTCTAGAAAATCAGAAATAATGAAGTGTTTTTTAATTACATTAGATGCAAAATTGAGTATGAAATAATATGGAAACCACATAAGAAAACAAGCATGAGTAAACTGTAAAGAGTACAGTGGAACTATACCAATGACATCCATGGATGTGAAAATTTAAGTTATTATGAAAGACTAATGTACTCGGGTACAGTATATATGGCATTTAGAGATAACTACCTCTGGGAATGTTTGGGGTAATCAAAAAGTAATAGAGAATCATTAGACAACCTATGTAGAAGATTCTATAGGAATGAGAAGTGCACTGACTGGTTATTTGAGAGAGCAGCTAATGCATGGAATAGATTACCAAGTTACATTAAATCAAGCACTAATTTGGATATTTTTAAGAACAGCTTGCACACTTATTATGGGAACAACTGTTTTGGTATGTTGGCAGGCTAGAAAGCATTAATGTCCGTGCTTGAAATATTTGTATGGATGTATGTCTGTGTATATATTCAAATATAAGAATACATACACACACACACACACACACACACACACACATATATATATATATATATATATATATATATATATATATATATATATATATATATATATATAATCAATGCACATTATACCAGTACCACAATACTGATAGTAACTAATACTAAAAGCTAAAAATCTTAAACACACAATACCAAAATATGAATAAATAAATAAAAAATAATTACAAAAAAGTTAGTCTCCTTTTCCAATCTTTTTTAATAAAAACAAGTAAACCAAACAAACAATAAATAAATAAAAAACATAAAACTAAAAATACCATCAGACATATTTTGTCTGAATTGTGGTAGAGTTATCAGTAGGGTTAGTACGTATTGGTAACGTTACTAATGCTTGCTAAACCTAAACCTGCTCTTGCCCCTAACCCAAACCTCATGTAATATGTTGTAAAAAAACCCATTGTACTCTCATTACACAAGACATACCAGACGCGCACCACATATATACAGACACATAGACAACCCTAAATCTTCCCACTTATTTAACCTTTATTCTAATCCTAATATTCCAACACTGATTCAAAGACACCTGACATCTGTATCCTTTCCTAGCCCTTATTCTGACCCCAACCATACACATGTTCTCATCCCTAAAACTGACCACTTACCTCAGTCTGAAAAAAGACTTTCAGTAACAAAAATATTCAGTAAAACAATACTATAGTTCAGTGTGCTGACAGAAGGAACTGCTGACAAAATGAAGTGTATTTCTATCTATATCTATATCTATATCGAAGGTACAGACAAGTTGTCAAAAGTGAACTAATATCTCTGGAATAACAACAGCACAGCTGATCAAAAAATGATCTGATCAATCTTACCAGTGTGTTTCTGTGCAAGGTCATAGCACAGTATGGCTCAGAGGTTTTACCCTTTCCCCACTCTAGTGCGATCTCAGAGTTTGTACGTATAGTTAACAGGAGTGAGATGGGGTGCAGGGGGCTTGCCTCCTGCATAAAAAAAGACATTTTTTTTCAGTAAGGTACCACTTGGTAAGCTGCGTTTGATCAGCTATCTTTCAATGCATTGAGTTTTAGATGGATGGTCATACCTCGATATAGATAGATAGATAGATAGATAGATAGATAGATAGATAGATAGATAGATAGATAGACAGATAGATAGACAGATAGATAGATAGATAGATAGATAGATAGATAGATAGATAGATAGATAGATAGATAGATAGATAGATAGATTTGCTGTGGGTGTGGTCTATTTAAGTCTTACTATATGTGTGGAATATATATTTTATAAAGAAATGTTTTAATTTATTTGTCAGATGATCTACTTAATTTCTGGATATTAATTATATGGTTTAAATAAAAAATAAATTGATGCTATATGTATTTTAAATGTGATGTGGATTCGACTGCCTACAAATTTATGAAGATCTTGGTCTCATAATATTGACCAAGCTGAAGGGTGAAACCCTGGGTTTATCTTGAAGTTTTATTTTGAACTATGTGGTACTGAAAACTTACTTTGGATATTTGTAGTTTAAAGTACTGATATTTTTCTTGGTAATTCATTTTTTCTATGCATGCACTGTAGTAAGCCTTCTTGCACAATATATGAATTGTAGCATTTTCATGCTGACCCGTGTTATTTATGAAAATACAAATTCCAGTTGATAGTTCCTTACAAATGTCTAGAATGATGTTCTTAAATCTTCAAAATGTTATGGCTGACCTTTCAGCTAATAAGTATGATGTGGACTGGCTTGCAGCATTTATGAAGAAAACTTCTGAAAGTGATACTCTCATGAGTGAAGTATCTAGGACACAAACAGGAAGTAGTAAGGATGGCTTATTGGTTCATAATGCCTTTACCATATTAACCCAGCAATCAAAGAAATTGTGATCTATGATTTGGCATTTACAATCTTTAAAAGAATACTTACAACATAAGATGGTTCAGAGGTGGCTGTGGGTATACCTGGAATTTGGCATAGGTATGTACAGTCAGACTTTTATCAAAAAGTAAAATAAACATTCAAGAAGTTGCATCCAAATGTTTCAGTTAACAGACTGTTAAGAAGAGCAACTACCCAGTTAGAAAGATAATGTATGTGCAGCCTTAAACCAAATTCAAGCAGCGATGATGCTGCTTTTATTGATTTGTAAAATGCCTAAAGACATATTGAAGGAGCTAGATAATGAACTTCATCTTAAGCAAAAAATGTTTAAAATGGGTTTGAGAGACTGTAACACTGATACTGTTTTACTTCGAGGAAACAGAAGCAAGATATCTTTTTTGGTAAATCAGCCTCTTTGGGCAATAAGAGGGGTAGTTTTAACTCATTAACACCTATATAGTGTGAAATATCACACCTCTAGCAGCCTGTTCATATCATGCATTCTAGAGAAGCTTTTGCAAAACAAATTTAAAAAGCATAAGATAAAAAAGTAAATATTTTCTGAACACTCAGTGCAATTTAAACTGGACAAATACCAGTTTACTATCATTTTATTGAAGTGGACTTGATCTAATCCACTTTGCACGATGTCCGAAACTCAAATGTTAAAAATGTCAAACTCCAATATTGCCGAAGTACAAATCTGGCCCCTGTCTCAACCCATGTTAATGCGTGTTTCTAGGTCAAATTTGGAATATATTTTGGCTGTACTGAAATTTTGTAATGTGACTTTTCGTGGACTTGGGTCAATGGTATGATAATTCCAGTCCACTACAATAAAATGATAATAAACCACAAATACCAATGTTATCAGTAAAAAGTATCCTTCACAATGTTAATAGCTGGTGCATTCATAGTCTCTTCCATAAATACTGTTTGTTTGTGTCTTTCGGCTTTTCCTGGTTAGGGGTCGCCACAGCAGAACTCCGGTCCGCTAATGATTGGTAGTTGATTTTTACATGCCGAGCCGAGTTACCAGCCCTGATGCACAACCTTCAATGAAGGTACACCCATTCACGCATGTCTCCACACAGAAGACACTTTAGCTGAGAATTGAACTGGACAGCGTCTTACTGTGAGGCGACAATGCTACCGCAGCATTACCACATAAATACTGTAATATATTATAATGCACACAAATAACAAATTATATTTTTTGTAAACTTTCACAAAAAAAAACATATCTTGAAAACTGTACAACCTAAACACATATTGTTAGAACATTTTTGTTAACTAGTTATAAGCTTTCACATGGCAATAAGAAATTCCTCTATAAGTGCATTTTTTGACATGTTTACAGGAATATGAAAACATATGCTTAATTGTATAATTAATAAAACAATACTGGATATCTCTTAAGATATGCAACTTACAGTACAAATATCAAAGACAGTTTTCTTCAACAACATCTAGGGTTTTACTTAATGTCATGGAATGGTTTGTAAGTCACTTTTTTTGAGTATTAAATACATATGGAAATATTGCTTATTTTCATAATTACTACCAAACAAGTAGCAATTTCCAGTATAGTGTAATGTAAACTAGCATTGACAGTGAATTGTCCTGTCTCCAACACTGGTATTTCACACCATATACCTCAATGATATATAGGTTTAGCAGTTATGGAAATATGTACATAAATTTAAAATATGAATAATCTGTGGCACGTAAAGATTAATTTCTGTACTGCAGGACATTCTAGACTAACGATCTTAGTGATGTTTTCTTAACAGCTCCTTGCCCTTTTTAATATTACCTATTATTAGCTGGAAAATCATTTAATTAAAGAAGCTAGACCCCAAAACATTTTGGATGCCATAAGGTAGTATGGATGTGAACTGGAAGTATACAGAAAAGGAGTTTTAGGCTTGAGTGAGTTAAACATAAAAGCAATAGTAGGGGTTCTAGTTTGAGGACTTGTGACTCAACTACTGAGTTTTCATCCAATACGGATATGGAGATAACATCTGTTGAGACATCTTCCTCCAATAAGCACTCCAATGTTCTGGCACCTTTAAGATCAAATGAGGGACTAGGAAACACAAAAGTAAGGGAAACATTCTCCTCATGATTAAATAAATGTTGATGCAGAAGAGACTGATTTTTCTTTTACAGATGCTAGATTAAGTTTACTGAATAGAGGATTGTCTTTTGTAGCAGCAACATATATTTCTTATATTGACATTGTTAGTGATGCCAAATATTTTTGTAGGTAATTAAACATGAAATATTGGTTTAATTGTTACCATGTGCCTAAATGTTAAAAATGTTGAACTCCAGTATTCCCCTGTGCTCTTCTCTTGCCTCCCATTGGAACAAACTTCCTCTGCCCTTGAGAAACATCTCCAATGTTCATGAATTTAAGAAAACACTAAAACTGCATCTTAATTGTACCTGGTCTTGTCTCTGTAATCATCCAACTTGAACGCCTCCCCTACACTAGCTCTACTTCCTTCCTACTGCCTTCCTTTTGCTTCTCTGTTATCTTTTCTTTCTCCTTACTCCTTACTTATAGTTATATGATATTATTATTACTGATGATGATAGTATTATTACTGCTAATGTTACTACATTTATAAATATTTGTCTTTTACTGTATCTTATTGTATTCTTAGTATTGTTTTTGTGGAGATTTTCTCCCCATTCCTCTACTGAAAAAGGGTTATGCCCAGTTGGACCATCCCAATTAACAAATGTCAAATAAATAAATAAATAAATAAACAAACAAGATTATATTCCTGTGGCAGTTAAGTTAAAAATTACTTTTCACCAACTTATTATCTAGCAGTTATACGTTTTGAACAAGCTGTGCTATTTAATTTATATAAGAATCAATATATGAGTTTTAATAAGTGGTTGTTGATTTTAACATTTAACATCAAGCTTTGCTGGATTAGACTCATAATGAGAATGTGGTTATATTAAATGCTGGTAAGGGAGAGCGACTGTTTTATGGTCTAAGCTGGTTTATGAAACAGAAGCATTTAAACAACTCTTAGATATAAATACGTATCAATATTGATATGAAGATCTGACTTTTTTATTTAAAAAAAACAGGCTTGATGGGTTCTTTCAAGTATTTGTGTCACAAAAGAGTATTACCTCTGCAGTGAGGCAGCAATTAATGGTTGAAGATCCCCTCCCATGGATTGTTTATTTCTTTCCCAAGATTCATAAAAATGTTTTCTCAATACTGTGTGGGACTACTTATATCAACTATTGTGTCCTTAACAGAACCTTGTTCAGACTTTTTTGGAAAAATGTTTAAGGTCATTCTTAGCATTTATACCAGTGAGTTTACATGACACTACTGATTTTCCGAATATGTTAAATGGATTGGAATGAAGGAATTTTGATCTTATGTGTACTCTAGATGTTAACTCCCTCTGCACTAGTATTCACCAGCAAGGGGACTTGAAGATATATAACTTTTCTTGTTTAAAATAGATTTATATTTTGAAGAATTTAAAAAAGTTTGTTATACAACTAAACATGTATTATAGAAAATATATTTTACCTTAATGAGAAATGTTTCTTGCAGCTAACTGGTACTATTATGAGTGCTTCATTTGCCCCAAATTTTGCAGATATTTTTAGGTGATTTTTAGAGGAAGCTTGCAGATTAACCAAAGAAAGATACAAAACATAGTGGAATCTCATAGTTTGGTGTAGATTTCTGGATGAGGTTTTGTTGGTTTGGAGGGGAAGTGCACAGGATTTTACAGGTTTTTTTATTTAATATTTGAATCAGAATAAATATGGTATCAGTTTTTCTGCCAAGTATTATTGTTTTAACATTGAGTTTTTAGATGCAAATGTCAATAATAGCATGGGAGGCAGTATTATTACAGTATTATTCATTAACCTTTTAATAAAAAACTTTTTATTACATGCTAACAACCGCCAGCCCCTCACATCATTAAAATATTCCTAAATTCCAATTTTTGAGGGCTAAGAGGATATGTAGTAATCCAGATGTATACAATAAAGAGGTCTATTTATCTGAAAGGAGATTGTTATCAATGGGTTAGGCTCCAGTACTAGAGACATCTAGACATGACATATTGACTTATACATTTGCAGTTAACAGGGAAGAAAATTTTGATTTACAGTTTCTTAACTACCTAAGCTACTAACAGTTATTTATTATTCAGATTATACATGATCATTGGTACCTACTGATTACTGATAGATTGGTACCTACTGATTACTGATAGACATTTTGGAAATGTAGTGAGTGGTAGATTCCAATTTAGTTAATGAATGGATAGAACCTTTGACCAGCATTTGTAAAATTATGGCAGCTGATTTATTTGAATAAATATAAACAAAGAACAATGATTTCCATATGACAATTGTGTTTATTGTGATTATGGAAATAGAACTAAATCTTTTATGTTAGTGAATACCAAACAAGTTCTTCATAGATATAATGTGTTCACCTGTAGTAATGATTGGTTGGTATATTTGACAACTTGTGGCTGTGGTGCTTTTTATGTTATTCAAACTTAATTACTTTTGAAACAAAAGCTTGAAGTATATATTAATGATATTTGCTGACAAAGGGAAAGAAGTGCTTTTTTAAATATACAAAAGTGCATGCTATGGCCCATTTTATCTTTATAGGTATAAAATGTGTTATAACTGGTGCTTCTTCTTTTATCAAGCATAAAATCTTGGATAATAAGGAAAGGAGAAAGATTATTAAGTTGGGGACATTGTATAAACTTGGACTAAATGAGGAACTTTGAGAAGATTTGATAATATATTTTAGATCAGTAGATTAAGCCATTAATGATGTGGGTGTTTGTTTATTTAAATATAATTATATGTGTGGAATGTATTTTTAAAAATATTTTTGTATTGGTAAGTTGATCTAATTAAGTTTTGTATATTAATTACATGGTTTAAATTAAAAAACTCTTTATTTATATATTTGATGTTATATATATTTTTTAATCATCATGTCAAATTTGACTGCCTGTAAATTGGAGAAGTTGTTGGTATTATGATATTATCAATGCTAAAGGGTAAAAGCATGGGTTTATTGTGAGGGTTTATTTGGAAATATTTGGTAGCCAAATAAAGACTTTGGATATTTGTAGTTTCAGGTGCTGGAATTTTTTTCTTGGCAATATTTTTTTTCTTTAAATCATATCTGATCAACAGTAAATATATCAAACAAATTCATCAGCAATAACATTAGTAAAAAACTAAAATTTCTACTTAAACTGATCTCAGATGTAAAGAAATTTATTACATTTGTGATCAAGGAAAACAACTAAAACCTCCAGTTCCACACCAATGGAAATTAAATATACTAACTCCATGGTCACACAACCATGGAGAAAGAGGAAAAGTCCTTAACTATATTACAGTAGAACTGTTGCAATTTGACTGTAATATAATGCAACCACTTAAAACAACAAAAATAATGACTAAAATCCGTGGCACATGATAAATGAGTGCCATGACTAAACCAATGGCCCCTGAATATATGCATATATAATTATGTATATGGATGTAATGACTCAGGCCTTATTGAAGTTTCTTTGACAACAATGTTGACAATTTAACATTGAAAATGTTAATGATGACATGCCTCTGTACATGCTTCAAGCATGACACTCAGACCATGCAAACTAAAACATTATTTGCAGAAAAGCAAGCTCCCTGCACTCCATGCCCCTATACCTCCTGCTAACTTTATACACTAACTGCAAGATTGTACTATCCCGAGGGAATGGACTAATTTCTCTACCTGAGCAATTGTTGATTTTGTACAACTTTCCAACATCTGCTTTGTCGACCAAACTGTATCAGCAAAACACTATACATATACACATATATATGTATTTATATATATATATATATATATATATATATATATGTGTGTGTGTGTGTGTGTGTGTGTGTGTGTCTGTCTGTATGAATATATACATAGAGAGAGATAGCTACAGATGTAAATACATGATTAAGTGTGGTAGATTTCTACTTTTCACTTCACACTATTTTTGGTCTAAAGTTAATTTCTTACCACACATTTCTGTTTGTTTGAGGAAATAATTGCCATCTTTTGAATGAAATAATGATGTCTCATTGCCATGAGGTGTTGTTAACCCAGGTGAATATAAAAGAACAAAATATTCCACATACATTTTGAAAAGTATAGTTTTTTATTAAGAAATAATTACAAAAAAAGCCAAGTAAAAATATATTTTTCAAACAAGACATTTTGTACAGCAACAAATAAAATCAAGAACAGATATCACCACAAAAATAAGTAAATAAAGAAAATTTAAAAATTAATACATATCTTTTCTCAATCTCTTGTTTATCAAAAAAAAAAAAAAAAAAGGTGGACTTACAATACAAGAGAAAGTCCAAAGAATTATTAACATCCCAGAAATCTAGGAAAATAAGATCCATAAAGAACTGACTCAATATCCCCAAACATACCTAGACCTCCATCAAGCAAATTACCATAAGAGATCCCCTAATAATGGGGTTCAAACACGAGGTCTACAAAATGAAAAAAAAATATATCTTTCTCAAAGCTATCATACAATAAAAGAAACACATCTGCAATGTAAGTGGTCATTTCAATATTTTTTGTTGTTACTGTGAAAAATGCCTTCTTCTTAAAATGTATGGGAAACCAACAACATAAATCTTATCTTAGCCACAAAGGTTTCTAAACAATACAGCAATCCTTCATTCCTTGGTGACATCCAAAAGTAAAACCTAAGATCTGCATAGATACAAAGGAAACAGCAATAGGTCCAACACAAGCAATATTTCCAAACCTCATACTTTTTAACTCATTCAACAGCAAATCTAACTCCATCTGTCCTACAAACTGCATCCACCAAAAGTTACATATTACAGCCATTTCTCCCAATCAAAATTATACAATTCACATATATTAAAATGGCTTGTACAATGGCATCAGGTTTTAGACTCCATTTTCTAGTAATCAATGAGTACTGTACCCAAACGGGCAGTACATCATTATGACAATCCAAAGTAACCCCGTTGGGTGCAATCCTCTCCTACTTCCTGTGGAAGATGGCATACACTGTATCCCATTTTGCTCTTGCTGAAAGAAAGGAACATTACAGAAGTGTGATAATTCCTAGGTGAGATGCTTGTCGAATAGATACAATTTCATAAGCATCTCCTATTAGCGATGTTATAGGCAGGAAATGTGTGTCCTCTGCGCATAAATTAAGATATATAAAATTAATATATCACAGGTATACATGGGGAAGCACCAAACAATGTGCAATCACTGTCTCAGGGTGCAGTGTGGACTCTGGACCTAAAGAAGGCCCTGTAGAAAATCATACAAAATTTAGTTTGTTTATGAGATCCCGCAGTATCATCACCACCACCAGGGAAGATGCACATAGTAGCAGGCCTAATTCCTAGGATGAGTATGACAACTACTGCCAGTAGTAATAACAGTCCCAAACCTACAATAGGATAAAATATAATACAATACACAGAAACATAAAATCAAAGAGATATACAGTTTCTTTACCATTTGGGGCCTTCCTGGCTAACCTTTGTTTCCCAGGTAGGGAGTTACTCAGGGCTGTTGCACAACATGTTATCAAAATTATACCTGCAATCCTTCCCCATCCTGCTCATGCTCATGTCTGAGAGCAACTTATCAGCCAGCTCAGTCCAAGCATCCACTTTATTAAACAGAACATGGCATGGGACCAATAGTCAGTCCCTATAATGGCCATGAGGAAAATGAAACACTGTCTTGCTCTCTTCCATGCACCATTTTAGACAAGCAGTGGGAGGTACTAGTCTCAACTACAAGGTGATTTCTGCATTACTGCTCCTCACAAAGTAGTGTGACATGGGTGCCCACACAGTTTTCTAGCACAGGCTTGCAGCCACAGGATGCTGGAGACAAGCATAAGCATTAGGTGATACTTTATACTACTGATGTGGCACAGCAAAACATAATAATTCATAGACATGCATGTCTCCTGACCTCATTTACCTATGTGCCATAGAAAGGATAGAAATGGTTATAGTCTTGGAGGCATGCCTCAGTATTTTTTGCGGTCTATATTATAACATCGAACTGTCAAAACTTCGAATGTGATAACATCGAACCCAAAACCACGAAAGCTGAAAACCCAGAAGAATGAGAACAGCAATTTTTTCCCTGGGGAAAAAAATTGTTGTTCCAGTACAAAACATGAAACACACAAACACTACAAACTATTTCTTTCCCTGGGAAAGAATTCAATGTTCCGTGCCTTTGATATTGTCAGTCTTTGAGGTTTCCGGTTCAATGTTATAACATTCGAAGTTTTTACAATTTGATGTTATAATATAGACCAGTTTACTGCTATGTCTCACTGATTTAGGAAGATATTAGGCATCACTTTTGTGAGAAATAGTGGCATTGACTGGATCTACAGATATCCTGAAATGACAAACAGTACTCTGAAAGCTTGTGTGTGGTGAGCTGTGCTTTTTCTACCTTCCAAAGATGTACACCATTCCACTGGAAATCATATAACAAAAAACAAAGCAACAGGTATATGGTTGCTTGCATGTGTTTCATGTTTGTAGATGGCATTGACAACAAGAAAGCCAACAATATTAGGACAACTCATCCTTTTATATAGTGGTTACTGTTGCGCAACTGTTACAGACTGTCTAATGTGTCTGTTGGTCTACAGTGGTGAGTTCAGCAGACATTTGCCTGCACATGTCCCACCCCATCCTACTTCTGTAGCCTAGTCACTAATGCAAACTAAGATAAGCCAACTCTTGGAAGCAGGGATGTCTACCAGACCATATAATGCCTGTTAGAATGTTCACCTGCTGGTATGCATTCACATACCTGTCCCTACAAATGTCATATTCCATATCACAACTGTAACTTTAAAAGGTTACTCCTTTTCTGAAGCTGTTAGTCTACTTAACTGAATGATATACAGTCTACAGTGCTGTGTAGGATGTTCACAGGTGTCTCCCTGTGTGGACTTCATGATAGGTGGCAGCTAAAAGACAATTTCAGTCCAGCTGAAAGTGATGTCCTGTTACAAGTACTAAGGACAAATTGATGGTGCCTGTTATGGAGAGAGAGATGCACTGAAAAATGTATTGGACAGCGGTCCATGAAATTAATGTTATGGAGGGGTACAGTCACAATTTACAGCAGTGTCATAAATATGATGTTTTCATGTTACACCATTCCAAGACAAAGGCATGCTCCATTGCAGCTAAGAGGTCAGGCAGTGTGTGCTGGGGGGGGGGGGGTCTCATCAGAGTAATGACATGGCATAAGATGACAGAGCCAAAGGAATTTTTGGTATCTAAGTTAACATTGATATCAGGATGAATGCCCCGCCCCACACGTATCATGGTGGCTGACACACCAGCTCTGTACATCTTGCACAACAGTTTTGTGAAGTTGCACTGCACATGAACAATTTAAGCTGACTAGTGCAACTGCTGGTTGTGTATTGTTTTAGATAAATCATTTATCAAGCCATGCTAGAATGGCAGCAAGGTAAGTTTAGTTTGTGTGTTACATCTTGCATGGACTCACTTAAGATGCATGTCATAGGGGTATTGTGACATAGGTACTAATGCTACCTGCAATGTGTTTTTTGTTGTGGACTCACAGGCAGAGTACTAGTAAGCTGACACTTGTAGAGACTCTGCACAACAACAGGCTGATGTTTGCACCTGAGATACGTCTATTGTTAATAAGAAAGCACAAATACTTGAACCACAGTCTCATAACATGGAGGTCTGTCTGAATTTGGATATGGATGGAACCTCTGTACAGTGTGTCTGTGTGATTTTACCCACAACAGATCATCTAGCTGTATAATATGAATGCTCAGCATCCTTAGATGGGGAGTGATCTCGCATGGATCCTACAGCCAATGATGTGCCTTTTCATAGGTTCATAGGTAGGTACTAGGCTATTGGCCCTAGGGCCTATATAAGCCTAGCCAAAGGTACCCTGGCTTTCACCACCCAAGAAAATTATTTTCCTGTGCCACTGCTGAGCAGAGCCACAGAAGTGATCCGAAGGGTGAATTTCCTATCTCCCATCCAATCATCAAGATTTTTCTTGAAGAGCGCTAATGAGGAGCTTTGTTTGATATAGATAGGTAGTTTGTTCCAGAGTATGGGAAGTCTCTGGGACAGGAATCTATCCCTCCAGCATGTTCTGTTTATTGTGGTGACAAGGTTTAGGTCCCTAGACCATGAAGCTCATAGGGATTGGGATTTCTTTAATTGGAGCATGTCTAAAAGCTCTGGGTCTGACATAGCTTTCTGTGTTAGGCAGAGATCGCCTCTGAGTAGGCGTTGTGCAATGGAGTAAAGCTGCAGTTTTTTGAGACGGTCTGCATAGGGCATCTATTTGAGGCCAGTAATCCTCTTTGTGAGGTATTTCTGTGGCCTTTCCAGTTGTTGTAGATATCTTGTGAGGTACATACCAAAAGGGGCATTGTACTCTATAATGGGTCTAATGAGTGACGAGTAGAGGGGAACAATGACCTCTTTTTTCCTGGATGAGAAACCTTTTGTGATGAGGTGTGCCACGTAGAAGGATTTCCTGACTACTGTGGTGATGTGATTATCAAAGGAGAGACTACTGTCCACCTGTGTCCCAGTGTTAAGTAGACTACCGCCTATGTGGTAGTTCATGGGTACTGAGTTTTTACCAAAAGGGATGACAATGCACTTTTTGGCATTGAGCTTCAGGCCATGGCTTTGACACCAGGCATCTGTCTCAGTGAGGCCCTTTTGTAGGATGTCCACATCTTTTGGAGTTTTGATTATGGTTCCTAGTTTGCAGTCATCTGCGAACTTCATTAGCCAAAGACCTTCTGTGTTGGCCTGTACTTCAGAGAAGTAGATACCAAACAGGAGAGGACCCAGGACTGAACCCTGTGGTACTCCACTTGTCACTGATCTGAAGTTGGATTTGGAGTCTGCTACTTTCACAGTGTGGGTTCTGTCAGTGAGCCAGTTGGCAACCCATCTTGTGACATAGGGATTTATACCTAGTTTAGTGAGTTTATCTATAATTCCAGAGTGGGGGATGGTGTCGAAAGCCTTGGCGAGATCTAGATAGGCTGTGTGAACCACTTTACCCTCATCTACGGCTTTGTTGACTGCTTCAAATAAGTCGATCAAGTTTAGGAGACATGATCTGCCTTTTACAAACCCGAACTGGATGGAGTCCTGAGTTTGGAGATTACCAATGTCATTGTTTATAAGTTCCATGATGATACGTTCCATAGCCTTGCAGACCAGGCTCGTTAGGCTAATGGGGCGGTAGTTTCTGGGGTCTGTGGTGGCTCCCCCTTTGTGGAGTGGGATAACTGTCACTGTGCGACATTCAGTGGGCACATAGCCTGAGGTGAGGCTATGATTGAACATGGTACTTAGGTGGGGTGCCAGTTCATTCTGTAGTTCATGTAGAACACAGCCTGGGATGTCATCAGGTCCCATGGATGCTGTGTTCTTGGCTTTGAATAGTGTGTTTTTTACCTGTGCAGCCCTGATTACAGGAACTTTGCATTCTTCTGGTATAGAGATGGGCCCTTTAGGGGATGACAGGGGGGTTAAGTTAGCACTGAACCTATCTGCCAGGATGTTAGCAATATCAGTTGGTTCTGTATATTTAGTGCCATTGTGCTGTAACTCAGAGCAGATCTGAGTGTTGCCATTGAGATTCTTGACATAGCTATAGAATGCTTTGTGGTTGTCTTTAGAGTCAGTGGCAAATTTGTTTTCATAACTAGCTTTGGAGGATTTTATGAGGGGATCTCAGCTTCTTACTGAGGCTGGCCAGGGAGTTTCTCCAATCATGGGATTTTACTCTTTTTTGCAACAGTTTCTTTCTTCTGTTGTAGAGTTTGTTTATGGCAGGGGACCACCAGATTGGCTTCCTTTTTTTGGAGGATTGCATCTTGGTTCTGTTAGGGATTGTAAGATCCATGCACTCATGTAAGTGCTTATAAAGTGCATTTGTGTAGGATTCAGCAGTCATACCTCTATTGTCCATCAGCATGGGTGTCGTGAAGTTTGCCACTTCTGTCTTAAGAAGTGTGAAGTTGGCTTTGGAGAAATTTTTTACTGTGGTTTCCCTAATGGGGGGTAGGGGAGGGATGTGGATGTCTAGGGTGATTAGCTTGTGGTCGGACCTGACCAACGAGGAATTGACTTCTGGTGTGGAGCACCGGTTGCCCATGTTGGTAATAACCAGGTCTAGGATATTGCTGCCCCTGGTGGAGGTGTGGATAAGTTGATCCATGGCATTGGAATTTATGAATTCTAGAAAACATTGAGCACAAGAGTTGGTTAATGGTAGGGTAGTTGAAATCACCCATTATTAGGGTGTTAGGTTGTACCCTAATATTTTTCAGTGTATTAAGAAATGAGGAGTGGGAATGCTGGGGCATGGTGGGGGATCCGTAGCAAGCTACAATTTGGATTGCGGTCTTGCCCAGAGTTAGTTGCACTTGGATAATCTCGGATGCATTATGCTGAGCAACTAGCCTGAAGGTGTGGATATCCTTAATGAATATGGACACTCCTCCACCTTTAGTGTTTCGGTCCAGGTTAGGTGGCCGAAAGGTGTGGTATGAATTATAGCCTGGTAATGCATGGGGTACTCTCTGGAGCCTTGAACCAGATCTCTGTCACTGCACAGATGTCGATGTTCTCCATTTTAAGGAGTGCCCTGAGTGAGTGCATTTTGAGATTTAGACTTCTAGCATTGAGTATCTTTAACAGTGGATTCATATACTGCATCTGAAGAAGGTATATCCACCATTTTACAGTCTTGTGGGAAGGCTCCATGCTGTCACCTGTCACAGGTTTCCCTTGACATTTAGGCAGCATTTGGGATCAATGCCCTATATCATCTAGGTAAAATCTGATGCAATCCAATATAGCATAGACTTCAGTGTTATGCTGTGTGAATTTTGTAAAAACCATGCAGAACAGGGAAAACATAGTCATTCATATGTTTACTGAAAGAAATCGTATATCACACAGAATACCCTTTACATCAGGATGTCTACCTCCTGTTTCAGGCCACATTCACATAGCAGAACCCCACCTCTTCATAGAAGGAAATAGTACATGACATATAATAAACAGCACTTCAAGACTCCTGTCTTTGATGCCTGTAATTTGCCCATACCCTGTGTTCATTGTATGTGTGTATGTGTATATAGATTGTCGCTAGCCACCTGTGCAGATGACAAGAAGTTTGACCCAAGCCTTTTGGGTGGCAAATGTGGGAATATCAGATAGACAGGGTTGCTTGACCATCTGCTAATGGCCTGAGATTTACACTGCATGTATCATGTTTGATTTGAGTGATTCTGCACTATCACCATGTACTCATCAGGGGTTATACACCTGAACAAAACATACCTGCTCCACTTATGTTGCCATGTACTATGCCTTTTTCTGTCTGGTGATGGTTGTGGTATTGCCATTTGCTGCTGTTCCACTGTATTCTCATCAGGCAATAGTGCTGATGCACTTTCCCATCTGACCGTGTGTGTGTGTGTGTGTGTGTGTGTGTGTGTGTGTGTGTGTGTGTGTGTGTGTGCGCGCGCGCACGAGTGTATGTGTTTGACCTTACCAGCATCCTAGGGTTGACCTGCCTATTTCTTTGTCACCCCATTATGAAGTATGCAACATATTAGGAGCATTTTGTGTGGTGTGACTGGATAGTACTGGAGTGCTTTTTAGAAATATTGAGAATGTCTATAGAAATGTTGAGATTACAGGAGAAGGCTTTGATTAGATCAAACACACAGTTTAGATGCTGCATATTTGTACATATACATCGCTGCACTGCAGTTGGTTATACTTTGTGGATTCCATTTGGATGTTATAAGCCAGGGCTCTAGCAATTGCCTCTGTCACTTGCAACAGGGTATAAACATATCAGGAGGTGTTTACATTTGGACAAACTAGCTTTGTCACTGTATAGTTTTCCATTTGTAACTGTGCCTGCACTTATCAACTATATGAATCTGGGAAATTTCATTGTAAAGAAAACAGCGCTATAGCGCAGATGTGTGCCATATACATGAATCATGTGACCTGCCAGGGTGCTGCCTGAACACAGTGATTATGATCCCATGTATGTGAAATATTACTTGGCAGTTCACAAAATGGTAGTCCTTCCTGTTCACAAACCTTTGTGACTATGAGCCAGGTGGGTGTTTATCGCCCCTTGTGTGCCATCAATGGCACTCAGCATCTTAGCTCTCTCATGTGGTGTGGGTATACATACCATAATCTCCACAGGTACGGGAAGGCAGTCCATTCTTATCAATTTCACGTGTAACTGATATATATGAATAAGGACCCATCTGATGTCTTAATTGAATCAAAAGCAATTATTAATCTCTTGATCTGTGAAACTGCTGCATGTTAACCAAAAATAGCACAACTTACATTGGTGTTGAATTGTACCACATGTTGATGGGCAGAAACTAGTGAACAAGGATTACTGTATGCTGCTGTGTAATGACTGCTGTGACTCTAATTATTTTTATTAGATATAGCAACATTTTTGGAGCACCCTTTTATACATAGGCACTGGTAACTGCTCCATTCCTTCTGTAAAAATCCAGGAATCAAAACTATGTTCCCTTTGTATACATTTATTTTATATACCTCTCGTTGACCACATTAGCCAACTAGGCCAGCAGCCTCTTTCAGGGGAGACCCAATGTGGTACTCTCTTTAGGTGAGGGGTTAGTAGGGCTCCTTACTATGAGAGAATGGGGAAGAAAGAGCAAGCCATAGTGTGCTGAAGAGAGCTGAGATGGAAAAGAAAATACAGAAAAGTGTATGCAGTCTATAGCAATACAGAGGATAATATGCCAATTCAAGTGATGGAGTTTTTGGATGGTGAACTTGATACACAAACCCTTAAGAAGATGATAAGAAAAAAGTAATCAAGTGAGAAACACGTATACAGAATGAAAGTAAAATCAGTATCAAGACATGGTCAGCAGAGGCAGCAGAGGAAAATAAAAACCTGAAGGAAGTTGCAGGAGAGGGACATGCTGAAGGGCAGTGGAATTAACAGGCATGGAATTTGAAATAGGGTGGAAGAACCACTGGATTTTGCAGCAGATTCTTTGTATTCCCAGATACATCTAGGGAATGCAAATTTTGTCAGTTAACTTTTGATAGATTTGAACTGCTAAATAAATGTATGCTTAAGGTGGAAGGAAAAAAACAGCTATTCTTGAAATTTTTGTATGTTTGTACTTGTTAGAAACACTGTGCTGCACTTTAGAACAGTCACTGTTTTGGAACAGGATATTGTTAAATATTTTTTAATTTATACAAAGAAATTTAAAATGTGAAAAAAGTTTATGATGTAAGGAAATTATGGACTGTGACATGGGAAATGGTGACTGAAGGACACTAATGAAAAAATGAAGCATTTGTCATATATTGTGAGCATAGTTGCAACAAGAGAAAATGTCTTGTTACCATGGTCAATCAGAAATGTTTTTTTTTTTGAGATACAAATAATTTAATTAATAAATGTAATAAAAGAAAAGCAAGCGACATGGTAAATGGAGATTATGTTGCAAAAAAACAAATTAATTGTCATTAGGTGTAGTTAAGAAGCTACTGATAAATGTATAGCATGGCGTACCAGCAAAATAATGATAGAAAGACACAGTGTGAAAATAATGTAACAGAGGCTGTAGATCATAATAAGAAGACAGATCTGCAAATAAATTAGGAAGAGAATGAGAGAAAGGAGGATTAAGGAAGAAGGAGACATAGAAGATCAAGAGATCTATTTTTAGGAGGTTGCATGCAATAAAACCAATAAGGAATTGCACAGGAAAACAGGTTTCAAACACTGCAAACTGAAAGTGAAAAAGTGGATGCTACTGAAGGTCAAATTTCAATAGGGAGCATATCAGACTTAGAAAAAGCAAAAACGAAACTGACATGACAACAGGATTTTAAAAAGGAAACAGCCAGATAATTTTTGAGTAACATCCTTAAATTTTAATAGTGATGTAAAAATTATACACAATTATTATATGTTTATTAGACTCAATAAATGGTGAAAAAAAAACAAAAGATTCAACAGATTCCATAGATATGAGGACGGGAAGTATTGTGGACTGGTGTCCAGGGATATTAGTCTTTGGAAACAATATAGAAATTGAGCTTTTAGATGTTTTAGTGGGAGAACCAGTCAGAATATTGGTAATGGACTCCAGAATGACAGATAGGGTTGTAAGAATGGTCATGTTCTATGCATATATAGGTAGCAAGAGCAAGGCAAAGCTGTTTGAAGAGACAGTGGGCCAGATTAATGAATGTCTACATTAAGTGCTGCTATCATGCATGCGTTGCTCTGCTCTGCTCACATGATAGTGTGCATTTCATAATCATTAAGCAGCTTTACACTTATTCTAGGGCTTCAAAATAAGGGTAAACAGACTATGCTAATGATAGCATAAGTAGCTGAATTACATGCTAAGTAAGCAATCCAACATGGTAGAGCTATTCAGAAGCCTATAAAATGATTCTGTACTCTCAGTGCTGGCTTTTGCCTTAAAATCCAAAACTGTTTGGTTTACAGCCATGATTACACTTAGAAAAAAATATGTTAGGGGTTGCTGCTACCACAATTAGCCTGTATGCTGCTGCTAATGCTCATGTTTTTGCCAGTCCTCAGCCAAGAAGAAAATAAATGTTTAGACCCTGTTTGACTTATCATGGACTGCATGACACAAAAATTATACAGCAATACCAGATGGAGAGGGAAACACTTGAAAAAATATACAGTCTCTGACATCTTCACCTGAGGTCCCAGAGAAATAGTGGAGAACTCATCCCAGTGAAAAAAAAGGTATGTATGGCATTACGTATACTGGCTGCATGGACTTTGCAGAGATCTATAGGGGATAAATTAGAAGTGTCACGGTACTCAGCTTCTAGAATTTTACATTTTCTAAGTGCAGTGCTGTTAATTGCAATGAAGCATAACTGTTTCCTACTCTCCCCAGATGAGAGAGCAAGAAGCATACAGGAATTTTATGCAATAGTACACTTCCCTAAAGTTTTGGTTGCCATATATTGCACACACATAGAAATAAAAGCCCACTCAGTAAATAAGGAGTGAAGTACATAAACAGGAAAGAATGTTACTATGTATACTGTCAGATTGCCTGTAATGCCCAAGGAATCATCTACAATGTCTGTGTAGCTAATCCAAGCTGTTTTTGCAGCTCACACCTATGGCACATCTGTGAGCTGTACACAAGGTTTGGTAGGTGTGACTTTCTACAACGACAGCTTGTGTGGGATGCTGGTTATGCACTAGAACCTTGGCTGATGGCACCCATGAAAACCCACACAACCCCAGTGAGCAAGGATGCAATGATGTCCATGCTCAAACTAGGAATACCATAGAATGTGTATTTGGTTTGCTCAAATTAAAGTTCTAGTGTCTAGACACATCAGGAATTGTCCTACAGTATGACTCAGCCACCTCTTTTCAAATTCATAGCCTGCACCATGTTGCAAAATAGAATTCTCATGAAATATGCACAATAAGGGGCAGAACCATAGGCAGGACTAGCAGCTCCAGCAGATACAGATGAGGAGTCTGAGTGAGAACCACCAGTGTCACACGGTGCTGGCAGATGTATGCATGTGCAATATGCCATGGCTCAGACTAAGAGGCAAAGCATAGCACACACTGACTACCAAAGTGAAAACATAAGATCCTAAGCACATACAAATATTACACCTGATGCCTGGAAAAGTCTAAAGCCTTTACTTAACAATGTAATGGTTGTGTTCTGCTAGTATCAGACAGAGACAACCTCTGGGACACATCTTGTAGCTGCAATGTTAACAAGGTAAGTCAAGAACCTGTATGGAAAAACAGAGGTATATAACTGATTACTGACGTATGCACATTCTTATATGTCCCTAAGGTGGAATATGTCCTAAGTGTGCAGTAATATTAGTAACAGCTTATGACTATTGTTTGCAATATACAGCTATGGTCGATGCCTAGTACTGTGCATCAGGCCTTTCAAATGACCACTGTATATAAACCAGTAAATGGGTGAATGGTGGCATTATTTGCACAAATATACCAATAAGCAATACTTAAATATCTGCTTTGACTACATTACAAAGAATACTAATAGAAATGCAGTGAGTGTCAACAACTACATAAACAATCATGCACAACTGATTATGAGCGATGAAAAAACATTTCTTGTGAAGTACTTTTACATTAAAGCAAGCTTCTGAGTAAGCAAGCATTAGCTATCCACTCTGTTTAGCAGAAATATATGCAACCGAAAGTCACAAATATACAAATGCCAGGCCACAATCATAATCACTTGCACAGGGTTGATAATAGTTACAGGCAGACACACATCACCCCAAAAGAAGCAAATGTGTGCAAGTAAAACAAAAATGTATTCCTTAATTATCCAATCGATAGGGCCAGTAGTGTGTGTGTGTGTGTGTGTGTGTGTGTGTGTGTGTGTGTGTGTGTGTGTGTGTTTGTGTGTTTGTGTGTTTGTGAGTGTGTGTGTGTGTCTGCATGACTGCAAGCAGCACTGTGCTACCATTACACACTGCCATCTCAGACACATGTGAAATGTGCATGGTAGAGTAGTCAGTTCATTGTTGTTACTTCCATCCATGAGTACTACCTTTGCCAAGAGTTGCACTATGAGTTCCATGGCACTGGCAAGAATTTGGGTTGATACCTAAGCATGAGTGATATCTGCTGGATGAGCTATCATCATGACTATATCCTGGAACATGACCATGTGGCCTTCCATGTCTGGGTGGGGACAGTGCAATCACTGATAGTGCAGTGGAAGTAGTGCCACTATGGGAGTGGGATCTTGAAAGGCCATGTTGGCTAACACCAGACAATATTGTGGCTCTCCGGACATACGAGTGCTGACAGTCCTCCAGCAGACACTGCCAAATCCAGTATGTGTTTCTACCTGTCCAAAGAGTTCAAGCAGTCCCATGCATCAGAATGCATATTTATTATTCATACTATTACTTCTGAGGGCCTGGTGAAACACGTCTTTGCTTCCATGATGGTCCTATATAACTCGTGTAGCACCTAGGCATACACCAACATCAGGAGAAGGGTGGACAGCAGGCCTCCTCTGAGCACCTCTACCAACCTGCTTGTGTGGCACTTTGCCCTCATGATGGCTATGGGGAGAATCATCCAGTTCTGCAACTGGAGTAGCCACACTACCCTGATCAACTGTCACCTTCAACATGTCCTGTCTGAGGTCGCTGTCTCATGGGTATGTATAGGCATACTGATTGTGTCCAAAATAGGGCAGGGGATGTTGGATACACAACTTCACTGTTAGACTGACCCTCTGCACACCTACACTGTGTTTCTTCATCACCACCACTATCATCAGAGGTCACTGATAAACTGACATCACATGGTAAGATTTCCACAGTGCCACTGGCAGGATCACCTATGAAGAATTAATCAACACAACAAAGAGAGAAATATAATAAAAATCGATCAGACGTATGTTGTGTGGAACACATAGTAAAAATTAAGAGATGTTAATGCAATGAAAACAAATGACTTTCAGTTACACATAGATCTACCTTATGTACATTAATAAGAATACAAAAGGTGTGCTTACTTCGTGTAGCTGGTCAAGCAAAATGAGAACCAGATGTGCCTGCATATAAGAAAGGGAGATGAAACATGGATGCTAAGCATCACAAAGCAAATGACACAAGAAACAGAAAGTAATTCATTTTACAGCTGCAGAATAGGACACTGTCCAGTTGACTCCTCCCTTCTCTCTCTCTCCAACAGTGTCTTTTCTAACCCATCCTTTTTCTACACAATGAGAATTATTTAATTATATTGCATGCTTGGAACTTCTACAGTAAACACACTTGGGTTGTCTTCCGCATCAGCCCCAACATCAATGATACTGTGTGACCCCTGTGCTGAGCTGTCTGGAGCTCTGAAAGTGGACAGGAACTCAATGTAATAAACAAGTCATGGCTCAAGGACACCACAATCAAGAAGTTTATTCAATAAATATAAGCGTTCTCACAACTTCCTCAGATACACTAAAAAGTTTGAATTTAAAAGCAGCAACTTTTAAAATGCATTCATTCTGGGCATCACATGGCAAGAATCAACCAATGAAGAGACTGACTTTGTTGGATCTGGTGATTTTACTTCTTTTGAGCTACCTGTTTTTGTTGGATTTAGTGGGTAGGAACTCCTTAGTTTCAGCTAATGGTGGTTCAGTAGTAGGACCACTTCTCCCATAACCATAAATGTCTGGGCAATTGCAGCTGCCCTACATCTCACCTTTGTGATCATATCACTGGCCTATGTCTTATTTTTGAATATGTACATCCACGTCCTCCATCTGCATTGAAATTATTGACTTCTTGCTGCCAGATACAGTCACAGGAGGACATGTCACTCCTGGCATTCTCTAAGAGGAATGACCCATGATTAAATAGTGCCTGAATGGTCACTTCATTCTCTGTGTCACTGTATGGATGTCTATAGGGTGCAGCTGTCCTGTGTATCCTGTATAGGAGTAAACATAAAAGAAAAAGATAAGTACCTCAAAAATGATTGTTAGCGTAAGGCTCCATATGAGTACACACAACTTAATATAGATTAACCACCCACCTCCCCCCCTCGGCAAACCAAGAAAGTAATTAAAAAAAAAATGCTAAGAGGACAAACATTTGCTTAAGTCTTGTAGTACATTTTAGCATTAACAAACATAATGCATACCTTTCAAGGAAAAATAGATAAAACTTTTGTAAGATGTCCCCTTCCATGGAGGGCAGCCAGACATACATCAAGGACTTAACACAATTTTTTATGCTAATAATGCAAAAAGCCCTGAACTTGCAAATTAGTAATACAACACTTTTCTGTACTAACTGATCAGTTTCCCAGATTAAACTCTGCATCAAACATCAGGTAACTTTTTTTAAAAATATTTTTAATTGCCAAGACATAACCGATAGACATAGCTACGCTAACAGCTAGTGAGAAAATGAGGACAGTAAACCAATTAATGTATTGTGAAATGCAATCCATCAGTAAGGTTAAGGTACACTGATTTGTAAAAAAAAATCAAAAGTCAGATGTTAAACTAGAAATAATTTTTTAAAGCAAATAGCAATACTGAGCTGTATGGATCCAAACAGTACCCCCCACACTGCAATACAAGTTCCTTACTACACAATTACCTGTATATAGTCCAAATGTGGGCCTCTCAGCACAATGAATACGCAAATGAGGTATGAACTTATTAGCATTCATGAATTCCACAATCTGCACTAAGTGCAGCGCAGGTAAGCATGGCTTAAGGACCTACATGATTTTGTGTACATGCCCTAGGATGAGAAGTGTTATCTGTTAAGGGCTTGCAAATGTGAATGATTAGTCTGACTACAGAAACAATCATGGTTTCACAGCCAGTCCTCTTTGATATGCACTTACTGGTAGTGTGTCAAGGAGAAGAGACTTACAAGAAAGTCTGTGAGTGCAGTGCCTAACTTAGGAGAGTAACATCACTAACATTTATATGAATTCTTTATGACCACAGTTTGTGCCTCTGCATAAAATTTGTCTGCAATTCTAAGAAAGTACAGTACTCATTGAAACAGATATCATATATATTTTATGTGTGTGTTTGCCTTCATATTGTTTTAATCCAGAATTATCCCATTTCTGTCATAATCTACTTGGTCCCTGCCGCTTTGTCCCCATCTATGTATCTTCCTTCTTCTCTGCCATTATTGTTTCACTCTGCATTTGCACAATTTCTGGTCTGAACAGCATCTGTAACTTAGGGGAAATGGAAGTACACAGCTTATATCAAAATCTTTTGAGCTTTTGCCTTTGGCCACACTACTTTATTGCTCTTCATGCTACTGTACTCAGCCTCACTTTACTATTTCAATTCAGGCTAATCTTAATGTGAACAAGCTGAATTGTTGAATGTACACCACATTTGATGTTCCATTTGCAAATATTGCTTGGAAGCATACAGCCCAAATATTTGTGGCTTTATTATAAATGTGTAACTCATAACACATAACACCTTAACATAACACATCTCTGTTCTGCAGTAGATCACTGCTTCTGGCTGTAATTTAAATCTTCTATAATGTTATAATTGTCATAACTGTGATAAAAGCCCAATGCCTATATTCTTCATAGCCTCATTGTTTTGTGACTATTCATTCAAACTGTAAAATTAAGGATGTGAAGTATTTCCTGTATTATGTGTTGACATAAATCACGTCTGTAAAATGCTCTTGGCATAGTGTTAAGCATTTGAATCCAGAAATAGTTGAAAGTCATATTAATATTTTATTTATATTTCTATTCTATGTGTAGGTCTACATATCTAAGTAAGCTACCATTATCCTGCTTATGTCTGAATTATGGTTATACTTTCTAAGCCATGCTTTCTCCCTGTTGGAAGCACTTCACTGTACATAGCACGACAGATTACTTATCAGGAAAAACAAAACATTAACACACTCTGAGGATGTTAAAACTGTTCCAGAAAATTATCACATTATTTGTGTATCTCTATTACTGTTTCAATAGCTGTATGTGTTTCCCACATCTACATCATCACTTTTTACTGTGTCATATTTATTTGGCTACTGGATATAACGGAAACATTATGGGATTTGACAATTCTCATGAGTACAATGAAGAGTAATACATACATTCTTCTTTGCTTGAATCTCTGGTCTTATTTGAACTTTGTGAAGTAGGACTTCTTATGTAGTGCACTCAGAAACTACTCAGGTCTGTATATTTATTTTGAAATATGTTAAGATTTCAAAACAGATGAATTCTAGAGTGTTGTTTTGAACATTTTATATAACTCCTGTGGGTGTAAGTGTTGGCTACATATTTTCTTACCATACCATTATCCTACTGCTGTATTAATGTGCTTGATCCCTACTGGAGACACTATATTTTACAGATCAGATGATAAACCTAAGAGTAATGCAACATAAATATGTACAGAAATTAATCATATACTAATTTGTTAGTATGTCTGCATGTGTATTCCTATCACTGTCAGCCCAGCCCTTTCCCTCCCCTTCTGTGTCATTATGTAAACCTCCTTGATTCAAAAGTTTTTTAATAAGCCATGTTTGCACCAGAAATGACATGTCTGTTCCCTCATGTGCTTCATACTATACCTGAAGTATATTTATAAGGAATGAAGAACTGAAACTGTCATGAGGATTGTGTAAATCATGGCACAATGGACATGACCATAAAACATATCTGTTGTGTATGTCATCAGATTCAGACACAGTTGTATGTGTATGCTGCTTGTTTGCATGAAGATCGGCATGGAGCACCAGAGACTACTGGTAATTCCCATTCTAAGTTCAACACCTCAAGATATGATTATGCATGCAGTAATTCTTTGCCATAAGCTGCA
Organism: Protopterus annectens; assembly: GCF_019279795.1. Taxonomy (NCBI): domain Eukaryota; kingdom Metazoa; phylum Chordata; order Ceratodontiformes; family Protopteridae; genus Protopterus; species Protopterus annectens. The sequence goes on from NC_056741.1 coordinate 1,048,138,685, forward strand.
AAAATGAGCTTGCCAGTAGTAAGCCTCATAAAGACAGAGTTAAAAAAATACAAAATGTACATGAGTAGGTTGTACAAAATCTGTTTGTGTTAAAGGAATTTTGAAACCAAGGTATCTTGTTTTCAGAGTGATGTTGACTTAATTAATTCAGTCTGTTAATGTAGGTCTGCACTTCATAAGTTACACTTTCAGCTTTGTTATAATGGTGTGCAATCTTTTTATAAATAATCCATCACCTCTATTCAGAAGTGCACTGTCATATTAAGGAAGTGTCTGTACTGTCAATGCACATTGTGCAGGCATGAGCCAAGACAACTAATAGTGACAACATGATGAATGTTTACTATTTGCAGGAATACTTGCTTGAAAATCCACTGTTTTACAAAGGTGATTGTCATTGACACCCCATTATATCTCACTCACAGTATCACAATGTACATGAATGATAGTATATAGATGTTGCAGGGAAGTATGTAATTACTTGGGGACAAGTACAGTGCTGTTACATCAGCATGTCCATATACATGCATTTCTACTAAAATGTGTGATGCACAGTAGCTGATGTTCCAAACAGTGATGTTTTAATACTTGAAAAAGTACAATTTCACATCATTAATGTCAAAATTCTCCTGTGGAACTTGTGATACATACTGTGTTCTCTAGATTGTGTAACTAGTTAGTTAGCTGGTTCAAATCTGACAATGGTGAAATTGTGTGTGTGTGTGTGTGTGTGTGTGTGTGTGTGTGTGTGTGTGTGTGTGTGTGTGTGTGTGTGTGTGTGTGTGTGGTGAAATGCTATTACTACTGAATTCAGTATTGCATAAATAGTGTGACTATATGTACTGTCATGAGCAGTTGGCTCTGTGAGAAAATCCTTTATGTAATGCTTTCAAAAATGAATTACATCACAGATGTAATATGACATATCCAGTAGTGCTGGCTATTTATACTGTGTTCTCTAGACTCTCTAGGAAGTTTGAATCAAGCAACGATTGACTATTGTGACTGTGTTTGTCAATTGTACTGTGTAGAGAAGGCTTTTAATATATATATATATTGGGTGTGCAGCTGTTTGTTACTGCCTTCTCCAACCACCTTCTTTTCCTTTTAGAAGAACATCACTCTAGTAAACAGTGGTGATGTCATCCATTCAAATGTGCACTGTCACAACTATAAATCAAAATTTGGTATGGTGCATGTGATTTGTTCTGTACCTTGTAATCTTAGGTACCCAGTTTAAATTCAAGTCATTACACCTTAGTGTTACTTGTGTTAGTATGACTGTGAATGTGCATGTAGGTAACAAAGTTGCCATTTCACTATCTGCTGTGTACATGTATAGCTGGGCATTCCCATTACAAGAATATCTCATCATTTGTCACACAGAAATGCTTTATTGAAAAATGATGATGCCATTGGATGAAATTTGGCTTTCCTAGGAGAAATACTAAGGCTTTTACTATATTATGATGAAATAAGACAATTTTTTTGTATGCTGTTGCCTTAATAAGGCATGTTTTTAAATCTGTGATTATTAACACATTGTTCACGATTGTTATTTTTACATCACAGTGATGACTGCATTATATATCACATGCATTTGGGTATACATATCAGCAGGCAATGTTGTACAGGAATATTTCACAATTTTAGTAACACTTGAACCAAGGTGTGCTCATTCTTCACAATGTCATGTTGCTTCTGTCATCACATAGTCAGGTGTTCAAAATCCTCAGTGAATGACTGTAAGCATTGTGTGTCCTTATGATGTTATGCATGAATGAAATCCTCAGCTATTATAATGTGTACAATTACAATGAGAGAGGCCTCCCCATCCCTTTTATCTCATACAAATTTATTGCAACACAGTTATATGATGTAATTACTTTACATAGTTGGAGTCTCACATCTGTGTTAAGACTTCCATTGTGGTGCAAGTGATTTATACATATCTTATTAGTTGGTGGATTTACACAGTTTAATGTTCAGTTCCAGGAAGGAGCATCAGAAAGTGCTTATGGCACAGTCAGAGTCAAATCTCTATGGCTTTTTATGACTGCATTCAGAATAAATATTGATACCCAGTGTTGAATATGAAATGAACAGGCTAAATTGTGTGATAAATGCTAAAACATCTTCCCCGTACTGCATGTGAATTGATGTTACAAAGGTATTGTTGTAAATTAACCTCTTCTCATTATTAATAACAATATGTGCTATGGATATTGTCACATATGATATTTCATAAAGTCTGATAACACAAAAGCATTATTATTAGTAATGTGGACATATGTGTCATATATGCTGAAGACCTTATCCATATTTCACAAGTATTCATCCTGACAGTACTACATATAGTACACTTTTATGTCATGAGTAATTTTATGTACTGTGGTTAAAAGTGACCTCCTGTCATTATCCATGTGCACCATTTCAGAACAACTGCCATTACATCAATACCTGATGATGTGTAACCTAAATACTACTTGAGATGTTGCAAGCAGGTGTTAAAAGGATGAAAGTGTCATGCTAATACTATAACTGCTGTGTTCCTTGCTACATATATCCATTAAGTGTGTGACCCTGCAATGCAAGTTAAGTTGTTAATGCCTTTTGCATTTGTGCTTTGTTTGGCAATGCACAGACATGGTTCATGGCAGAAGGAAAAAAAGAGAAAAAATTAATTTGGGCTGCCTTCAGTAGTGCAAATGAGCCAGGTGTAGGTGCACAGCTATCAGCACTCTACATTGTACTCTTTGAAGAAAATGCAGCTGTCAGATTAATTTCCCTGTGACAGAAGGTGTAAGGGCAGTGAGCTTAAAGAAAGTGAATAGCTGATGCAGGGTTCAAATCCAGTTTACAGTGACTTTTACAGGGGGAGTGAATAAATATTGACATAAATGTTAATATATGTGTGTTCTTGTGTGAAACTCAACTATTCTCAGTATTGCTAAGAGCATGTGAGCCATTATTCTTATGTGGCAAGGAGATGTGAGAAATATGAATGTGCCACTGTAATGTGCTTCTTGCTCTACATATCCATCTATATACACACAGTATATATATATATTGCATTTACATTTGTGCTACAGTCAGCAGCATGCAAACACTGTTCATTGTCAAAAGAAAAAAGTGAGAAATCCAATTATTTAATTTGGGCTTTCTTCTGTAGCTCAAATAAGCCTGGCACCAGCGCACTACCATCACCTCTCTGGTTAGTATTAATTGAAGAAAATGCAACTTTCAGGTAACTTTCTTTCTGGCCAAAGGTGTAAATACCAGTGATCTTAGAGAAAGAAGACAGATGATGCAGGATTCTAATCCAGTTTACAGATACTTTTACAGAGGGGTTCAGAATGCCATTTGTCACAATATTTTGGTTAGGAAGTTAGCACATAATGCAAATGAGTATCATTACTATGTTTATTGCATCATTAATGCTTGTTACAGAAGCCCGATATAATTTGTGTAAATTATGTTAAACATAATGATGAAGATATTTAATTTAGAATGCACTCAAATAGGTATGATCTGCACAATAGTTTTGTTATAATTTTTATGAGTTATTACAAATCAGAAGTATGCTGTTAGGACAGTATGTCTTATGAAGTATTTATATATGTATTTATGTAACATACTCCATCATCTAGTATTCAGGGCATACAGCATTCTACATCTGAAATGTATTTACAAACACAAATACTGTCATTTGCATAGAAATGCAGTTCCATAACTAATTAAAGTCACGTGCATATGGGCATCTGTTAAGTATATCTCCATTCATTCTTAAATTAGTATATCTGTAATTAACAAGTTAAAAGGTCAATTCTTCTGTGACAGCAACAGTTAGTAACCAAAGTTTAACAATTTATCTGTTTTTTTATTCTCATGGGTTTGCTTCCCAGGTAGTACTACTCAATCTTACTCGTGGGTAAGTCCCAAGAGTCCAATATGTCAAAAGTCATACCATTTTTCCTCTAATCAACCATAGTTATAATAAACACCATGAAGCATTTCAGTGAAAAACATTTAAACATGTTTTGATGATGTGAAGTAGTGGCAGCTATGCCAGGAGGAGTGGGGCAGTGGATGTGTAACATATGCCAACATAGCTAGCTAGAGTTTTGTAAAGAATTATATGTTATTTGTATAGCAAACTGATTTGTACAGATGTTTGTGTTGAATATGCATTTGTAAAGTTGCTTGTGTTAACAAATATACAAATAGTGGGTTCTGCTGTACAGAAAATAAATATACATTTAGTCAGACTGTATTGTAACTATTGAAATGAATATATTGTAGCAGGAGATACTGGAAGAGAAGAGGTTAATCTCAGTCCAGCTTACTTTGAAAAATAGTTTGAAATTAAATTACTTGGTATAAGCCATAAAGATTGTATCTCACATGTCTGAATGCAGTGAGAGACACAATGTCTATGAAAAGAAGGACGAGGAATCCTGCTCTATTGTCCTTAATGGTGAATTAATTGATACCCTGGAAGGGTGAAAGTGTTGAAATGGTTTTATAGCTTCTTGATGCTGTAACACATCTTAGCAAAGCTCTATGTATGTGTATTATGACACATATGATATGTGCAAGATCTTGGTTCAGCTTCTAGTAAAGGGGATAGCATGGGAACCACAGAGTCATGTGACCCGATGTGGTATCATTCTGTAATCTAGCAGTGAAATGATGCTTTAATACTAGATGAGACAAAAGTCTTAGAGCAGTCTGCTTTTGGGAACCTGACAAGAAAGACATCTCACCCACATCATCTTGCCTTGCTCTATTAAGTAGAAAATAGTAATTCTTTATATCAGTCAGGAAAATATAGTGAGATTAGTTAAGTATTGCTTTTCTGTGTGAATCTTTCCATCTGTGTTATGTTAATATTTCCTATGATTGAAACACTGGTGTTTATTGTAAATAGAAATTTGGTATTTTCAAGTCCTTTTATTATTTATTATTAAATATATTTATACTTTTCATTTGGCTCATCTTTTAAAGAATATTTTAACCTTTGAAAGTACTTATATTTATTCGGTGACACTGACCACTTTTGAAAGTCTTGCTGTTTGGTCAACATTATCATTGGTATTAGTATTAATTTCACTCACTATAATTGGATACCCTGTTAAGAGCCTTAAAGTAGCTGGCTGGTAGCAGTATAACTACCTTATAGCCTGGGCAAAGGTGGTATAGCAGGTAGTCTGTGCCAGCCTTTCCTGTGTGTGTGTGTGTGTGTGTGTGTGTGTGTGTGTGTGTGTGTGTGTGTGTGTGTGTGTGTGTGTGTGTGTGTGTGTGTGTGTGAAAATGAGTGTCAGCTACTTGGAACAGGTGCATAAAGCTCCTTAGTGGTCACTGTGGATTCTTATTTGAGGCCTGGAGAGACAGATAGAGAGAGAGAGAGTCCAGCCCCAGGGATGGAGTGTGTTCCCTGTGTGCTCTTGACTGAAATTTTGCTTGGTGCAGAGAGCCTTGTCTGGAAACACTGTGTGTATTTATTTCTCTCAAAGTGTTTGTTCCCCCACCAGTGTCAGTGGTGAGGATTGAGAATCCTTGATTACTTGCTCAGAAGAGGGAAATCACATGTGTCAATAATATGGGCATCACACATGGCCAAATATCATTGCCATATTTCACATATTCTTTGCTTTTTGATGTAATCAATACCAAAGTGCCTGTCAAGATATTGCTGTGTTTTCAATTGTGCAAATGCAGCTAGTAAGATTCTGTGTATTTGCACACAAGCTGTTGCAAGTGAGGTCTAATCTCGGTGCCAATTCAGATGCATATTTCTAGCTTGACTTGTATATACACAGTTGGCAAAGGTAAGAATGGTATTCCATTTAAAGCACAAAGGTCGGTTGTTGAGGAGTCCAAGCTTTTTGTGGCAGTCCTTGTGAAGCACTACAGATGGGAGCTGCAGCAGGAGGATTATACTGAGTCTCAGCATGAGGCTGAGGCTTTGAATAGCTTGGCCAAGGCTCTCTCCAGTGCAACTGGCATGCTAGACACTGGAGAGCAGTGTTGTCACCGCCACACTATAGTGAAATGAAGCGAGAAAAGCTGCACCTCCTCAGCTGATGTGAGGATGAGTTTAGGACTGCAAACATCCCTCAGTTGTACAAGCAGAGTGACAAATTAACAGTCTAAGATATAGCACTGATTACCCTGCCAAGACGGTCATTATGCTTTCATATTTTATTCTTTTCCACACCGTACAGGTGCAGAAGTGATAACAGAAAACTATGACACACATCAGGAGAGACAAACTCACCTCAGGAGGCACACGATAAGAAAGTATCAAGTCTGAATTAAGGGAGATAAGTATTTTCAGTCCATCACTCAAGATCATCATGAGCAGGCTTACTTAACTTTTATATCAAGTATGCATGCCGGCTCCAATAGCGTTTGGTGATTACATTAGACAATGAGTACACTAGCTTAATTCTGTGTGGGTTGAATACCCAGAAACAGGCATTAGATTTTTTTACAAGATTGTATTTATAAGATATTAACTGCAATAATACACAACATGATCAATTAAATTTTTCTAAATGCAATTCTTAAGGTTGAAAGCCTATTTCTTATATGGCATAGCCAAATACATGTTTCTATTTGTCATATCATACCATTGTGATGTATTGATTTTATGACAAATTAATGCCTTCCCATCACATCTAGAAGTGGCAAAGGTGTGCATATTTATTTCTCCCATTGGTCAGTGTACTGAAATATTTTGAAATAATAAAATCATGTGATATCCTATCAATCTTATTCTCCCTTTTTTGCCTCCTCCCACCCTATCTCAGTTTTTCACATCTATACATATACACACACACACATATTGATACACACACACACACACACACACACACACACACACACACACACACACACACACACACACACACACACACGCATATATATTTACTTTCATAAGGTCATGATGGCTCTAAAGTCCATAAGTACAACAGCAATATTTCCAGCTGTTGAAAAAAATAATTGTGAATTCAAATGAGCAAATGCCAGTGTTCATTCACTCATATGACTTTGACATTCTAAGTGCAGATAGCACTACAGTGGGGATTGGAACATGTACCCCTTCCCTCACTGTAGTGCAGTCTCTAAGTTAGTATATTAAATTAGCAGGGGGTGTGCATATCAGTGTTTGGAGACATATGGAAATGTTGGGTATTTCGAACACATTTGACATTCCTGAAATGTCGAATTCGTTGTGTAGCACTTTCTCTGTTATAAGCAATTGAAAGTTCAGTTTCCGACCTTTTGAGTTGGATATTTGATGGGTCACATTTTATATTTGCGATCTTGTAAATGTAAACCTATAGCTATAGTTATAGCTATCTATCTATCTAGATATATATATATATATATATGTATGTATATATATATATATATATATATATATATATATATATATATATATATACATATGTCTGTATGTGTGTGTGTGTCTGTGTGTGTGTGTGTGTGTGTGTGTGTGTGTGTGTGTGTGTGTGTGTGTGTGTATATATATATATATATATATATATATATATATATATATATATATATATATATATATATATATATATATATATAGATATAGATATCATACAAAGTTACTAGGCTATTGGCCCTGAGGCCCTCATAAGTCTAGCCTAAAATTTTGCCCGTGTTTTGACAAGTCAACACCTGATGCCCCTGTCTAGCAGGGACACAGGTGGAATTCCAGGTGTGTAGTTTCTGCTCCCCATCCAGTTATGCAGGTTGCACTTGAAAAGAGTTAATGAGGTACTCTGCTTGACATGCAGAGGAAGTCTATTCCACATAAGAGCGATTCTCTGGGAAAAAAATCTGTCCCACCAACAGTCCTATTGATGTCACAGACCATGTTGAGGTCATGTGTCTGGGTTACTCTAGTGGAGCTTGACTTGTGGCTATGCAGCAGTCCCATCAAGGCATGGTCTGAGATTGCTCTGTATGCCAGACAGAGGTAATTTCTGAGGAGTCTGTATAATACTGAGTAGAGGGAGAGGGCTTTTAGCCATCAGTGTAGGGTAGATGCCTGAGGCCCTGGATTCTCCTGGTGAGGAACCTCTGCGGTCTCTTCAGCTGCTGCATGTACTTTGTGAGGTACATGCCGAAAGGGGCATTGTACCCAATAATGGGTCTTATAAGGGAAGAATACAGGGATGCTATGACCTCCTTGTCCCTGGATGAGATACCTTTATTAACGAGGTGGGCCATGTAGAAAGCTTTCCATACAACAAAGGCAATATGATGGTCAAAAGACAGTTTGATATCAACCTGGGTGCCCAAGTCCCTCATGACTGATTGCATGCTTAGGACCTTGTTATTAATGTGATAATTTGTGGGCACACCATTCTCCCCAAAAGGAATGATGATGCGTTTTTTTGGCATTCAGTTTGAGGCCATGTTTCTGGAAATAGTCATTTGTTTGGGTGAGACCCTCTTGGATGATGTCCACATCACTAGGGGTATTGATGACAGCACCCATCTTGCAGTCTTCTGCAAACTTGGTCAGCTGTAGCCCACTGGTTTTGGCCTGCACCTCAGAAAAGTATATCCCAAACAGCAGAGGCCCCAAGACCGATCACTGGAGAACACCTCTCATTATGGGTCAACTGCTTGAGGTGACTTCCCCTATTTTGACTAGGTGGGTTCTATCAGTTATCCAGTTTGCTACCCATCTGGTAACATATGTATTGATGCCAAGCTGAGATAGCTTATTTATTATACCCGAGTGGGGAATAGCACTGATGGCTTTGGCTAGGTCAGGGTAGGTGGTGTGCACTGTCTTCCCCTCATCCATGGCTTTGGTGACTGTCTCAAAGAAGTCAGCCAAGTTTAACAGGCATAACCTCCCCTTTACAAAACCATACTGTGTGGGATGAAGTGTTTGGAGGTTGCCAATATCGTTGTTAGTGAGGTGCAAGATAATCCATTCCATGCCCTTGCATCTCAGTCTAGTTAGGCTGTTGGGAGTATAATTTCCTGGACCAGTGGATGCTCCACCTTTGTGCAAAGGGATAACAGTGACTGTCCTCCACTTGGCTTGGATGAAACTGGTTCAGGCTTTGGTTGAATAGGGTGCCTAATTGTGCTGCAAGTTCCTGTCTGAGTTCATGTAGGATGCAGCCTGGGATGTTATTTTGTCCCAAGGAGGTTGTATTTGCTGCCTTTGAGAGGGCAGTGATATATGTATACTTTAATACATTGGTGCTGAAAACAAAATGATCATCAGGACAGGGAGTTAGACCAATAACTGTGGTTTTACCCACTATACTTCCACATGTGGCTGTGGCAGCACCACCACAGGGTGCACAGACACCCAGTACATCTAGGTCACAACCTGTCAGCAATGTCTCCACAACTCCTGCCCTACCTTCTCCACCTGTGTCAGGTAGTTCTGTCCCAGCTGCTGGTCCATGGTACTCTCCAGGAGTGGTACTAGTAGACAAATTTTGTCAGCAGTCAGCTCCTGACAGGGACATAACGGAGAGGTGTCTCAGTGCCTGAATCAGCAGGGTTGAAAAGCTCTTACATCATGCTGCCAAATCAATGGCATGTCTGACACTGACCCAAACAACTGACACAGGAGACTGTGATGACATTTCTGAGTGTAAGGATTAGTTTCTCACTGTTGTTAAGCTGATTGTCGATGCACCTCTGATGTCCCCTACCTATTCCCACTCATGAGGTCCTCCATCCTTTTATGCTCATCACTGTCCCTGTCCGTCTTGTATGTCCTGTATACCTACACCTGCTACCTAAACTATCCTAACTACCGGAATCTCTCATTAATAAGCACATTCCCCAACATTGTACTACCTCAAAAAAAAAAATAAAATAAAAATAAAGGGCATCTGTCCCACAGGAAAAAAGTATGCCCCATGCATGGCTCTCAGTTAGCTTCTATGTCATCTTAACACACTTGAATTGGTCAAATTGGCGATACCATGTTATACTGGTGTACTCACCCATCCTTGGTTTTGTGTCTCTGCAACATCATGAAATTGTGTGTAAAATTCTACATTTATGTTGTGAAGAAGTGGCTAGCTGTGTTTCTGTCCCACCTCTGTCCTTCAAATTCTTGTATTCTTCCCCCTGTGTCCTATCTTCTGCTTGCCTCAATTTTTACCATTGCCCTATCTGCCTCATTTTCACATATTTTATCTGGTCAAAAGGTAGAATCACACACAGCATACATGGCCAGCAGTGGCCGTTAAAAAAGCTTTCACTTTTTTTCCTCAGCATTTGCATAGGGAGTGCACTAATGCTGAGTGACCGTGAATGGTGTTTCATGTCTTATAGCAAAAACTGGTGAGTTTTTGCCATTACCTACACTAGTCTGGTAACTTTGGTATAAATGTGCTTAAATACACTACTCTGTAAGAATGCAGAGTAATAGCAGAGTAAAGGCAGTACTTTGAAATGGCTACTGTAACAGGTCTTAGGCTGTTGGGTGTAATGAACTATAAGTCCCTGTGCTGCACTTTGAGATAATTATCCTGTTTGTAGACTGATGTTTTTGCATATTGTCAAGGGTTGAATTACAGCTGTATGTTAAATTATTATTTCATGTCATTTTGTATTCCTATCACATCTTTAAATACAAATGACTGTATTTATCACCGTTTATCACATTTCATGAACACAGCATTTGAATAATGAAGCAGGAAAGCATTTGCAAGAACATTCCATCCCCAAGAGAGAGAGAGAGACTTTGTGAACCACCCATTCTTGCTCCATATAGCAAACACTTCAGAGCATGGTAGGGTAATAATGATGAAACTCCTAAGAGTAGCACACCATAAGGTTGGTCCTAAATGTCCCAAAAACAAAACTCTTAGTATTTCTCTGTCCATCTGTTTTTCTTTCACTCTCTCACTCTCTTTCTTTCCCTCTCCAGCCCCCCTACTTCAGTTTGCTGTCACTGTCCATTCAATTCTGCTATTTAAACTGTGTAAATTAGGAGTTCATTTTTGGTATGCTGAGATGATACTCGGATATATGAACTCATTTTTGCATACCGTTAAGGGTTCTAATCCAGACATATTTCAAATATTATTGACTGTTTTAATGAATCTATTTTATGTGCAGCTGCTGCTTACATATTGTTTTGGGCCACCATTATCCTGATTCTGGCATAATCTACTCATTCCTTGCCTCCATCTCCTTCTGTGTATGTCTCTACCCCCTTTTGTGTCATCAGTCTGTCTCCTCAATATCTGCACAATGCTTGGCAGCTATTAATTAGGAGAAATGGAAGTATAAAGCTTATGGCAAAATCTTGTATTTTTGCCTTTAGGCACATTACTCTGGGGCCCTTTATGCTTCTGTACTTAGCCTCACTGCTATATGTACATTCAGGCTAATCTTCTCTCGAACAGGGTGAATAACTGGTTACACAACACGCTGGATGTTGCAATTACAAATATTGTTAGGAATGCTACTGGATGTAATGTACACATTAAGGGATTTTACAAATGTCATGAGTACAATGAAGACTGATACATGCATACATACTCCATTGCTTCACTCTTTTGTCAGATTTGAACTTTTTGAAGTAGGAGGTCCTCTGTGGTATGGTTAGATAATACTCAGATCTGTAGATTTTTTTTTTGGAATACTGTCATAGTTTGAATCCTGATGTATACCAAAATGTTACTGAATATTTTGTATAACTCCTTTTTGTGTGAATGTTGGCTACACATTTCATTAAAATACTGTTCTCCTGCTGCTGTATTAATCTGCTTGCTCCTTTTTGGGAACTTGTACAGATCATGACTGAATAATTATGATGAAGACAAACACAACACAAAGATGCCCAGAAATGAACCAAAAACAACTTCTCTTCCTATGTTTCTATCTCTATCTCCCAATCCCTCTTCCCTAGTTAGTGTCCTCAGCTTTTGTGCAAAGCTTGGTATCACACATCAGTGTTAAAAGTCATGTTGTGTCTTATGGCAAAAGCTGAATATTTTAATTTTGACCTGGCTATTATAGTTCACTTCACACAATTGTGCTTAGCCCTGCTAGACTGTAGAAACACACTCATGGTACTATTGTGAGACAGTTTTTGTGACATATGTATTAGGCTGATAGATGTCATATACACCTTATAGTATGTTATATCTGTTCTTGCAGTGATGAATGCTGATGCCTACAATTTCCCTTGCTTGAATCTGTGTCTTCTCAAATGTGTCAGTTAAACTTAACAATTCTTGCATTATTATTTGTTGAGCTGAGATAATTCTCCTTTGTCTACACTTTTGTTTTATGCTGACAAGGGTTTGAATCCACATGTATGTTATACATTTATTTAATGTTTTCACATCTTAATCTTATGTGTGTAAGTTTGCTACATACATTGTCAAACAATAGTGTCCTCCTTATATTTCCACTGTTATACACCGGCATCATTGGTAGTGGAAGCAATTTATAGTACACAGCAATATATCTGAAGTGTACTGAGTTTTAAAGGATCTACACATTTCTACATGTTAATGAAGCTCCGCTTGAAAATATCTTGAGAAATATTGACAATTAGAGGCATTAGGAAAAGCCACAGATTTGATTTTGTAAATTCATATTAGAAAATGCAGGATAACACAACACAGATATGTGCAAAAATGAACCATAAACAAATATCTTAGTATGTCTGTACGTGTATTCCTGTCTCTAGATGTCCATCTCTTCCCATCCCTTCTGTGTCATCAAACAAACCCACTTGATTTAAAACTGTTTCCATGAGCCAAAATAACATTCTTGGCTCCTCATGTATTTCATAATTCACCTGTAGCATACATATAAGAAGTGAAGGACTGCCACAGCCATGACAAATGTATAACTGTTGACACATGAAACATGATCATAACACTTATCTGTTCCACATTACACCAGATTCAGTCATGGTTATATGTGTAGATTGCTTGTTTGCCTGAAGGTTGGCATAGGGCACCATAAACAGCAACTAATATCCATGCTAAGTTCAACACCTCAATATATGATTACACATGCACTAATACTTTGCCATCAGCTATGCAGTTGACCTTGCCAGTGATGCACTTAAGGAAAAGAGTTAAAAAAATTACAACAAAGAATTATGTGAGTAGGTTGCACAACCTTTGTTTGTGCTAATGGAATTTTGAAACCAAGATATCTGGATTTCACAGTGATGGTAAATCAATTAATTTAACATGTTAATGTATGTCTGCAATCCAATGGTTAACTTTAGTCTTTGTTGCAATGGTGTGTAAACTTTTCACACATAATCCATCAGTGTTATTCAGAAGTGCACTGTCATAGTTCTGAAGTGTCTCTTTGTCTTGTCAATGCACATTGTGCAAGCATGAGCCAATACAACTGACAGTGACAAAATAAATGGTTACTATTTGCATGCAATCATCCTGGTATGAACTGTCCTGAGTTCTTGCCTGACAGTCCACTGTTTACAATTGTGATTGTCATTGTTAACCCATACTCTGAAACAGGTACATGTCACTCACACTAACACAATGTACATCAATGACAGTATATTGATCTTTATCAGAGAAGTTTGTAATTAAGTTGGACAAGGATAGTGCTGTTATACTGGACTGTCCAGGCAGATGCATTTGTCACAAAAAACAGTGATGCAGAGTAATTGATCTTCAAAACAGTGAAGTTTTAATACTTACAAATTTGAATTTTCACATCTTTGTAGTCAGACTTCTCCTGTGACACTTGCAATTTATACTGTGTCCTCTAGATTGAGTAACCAGTTAGACAGGTGGTGGTGGGGTGTGTTTGTGTGTGTTTGTGTGTGTGTGTGTGTGTGTGTGTGTGTGTGTGTGTGTGTGTGTGTGTGTGTGTGTGTGTGTGTGTGTGTGGTTCTAGTGTCAGGTAGGTAAAGCTTCAGAAGGCAGATATGCAGTGAAAACATTTACTCTGGAGATAACGTTACCATTGGACAGAGCCCCCGCTGCATGTTATTCCATATTTAGCGCAAACATCTTTTCTGCAATGCACTGATGACGTCATCCTATCAAAAGGACACTCTCTTGCCACTTAAGAGTCAGACTTCTCTTGTGATATTTTAGACTGTGTACTCCAGGTTGTATAACTAGATAGGAAGGAAGTTCAAATCTCACAGTGGTGAGCTTGTGTGTGTGTGAGTGTGGCTTAAATTTCGGGTCCGTGTAGCTTCCTCAACATATATTCCGAATCTACTTTCATTCAAGAGAAGCTTTTAAACTGGGATAGAGCTCCCACATCCCATTGTCTCACTTTTGCCACAAATATCTTCTGTGTAAAACACTGATTTTTATTTATTTATTTTTATTTTACATTTGTTTACCAGGAATGTCCGAATGCACACAGGTCCATTTTTCAGTGGAGGCCCGGGGAGAAAAGCTCCAAAAAATACAATACATAAGAGAAATTTCAGCCCACAATAAAGTAGAAATTCAAAACACATAAAATAAAATTTCAAAAAACACATAAAATCAAAATCCAAAACATATACATACTTTTAAGGATAAAAGCCTGCAATGTAGTAAACACATACATAATTTTAAGGATAAAAACATGCAATGTAGTAAAGATCTGTCTGCATATGGTAATTGTTTCAGGGAACAGGTAATGGTTGCTAAGTAGATAATATGTGGGTCTTAGTTCTATACAATAAATATCAACAGTAGTGACAATCTTTGCACTGTGATTAGTATACCAGCCTTTCCAGGGGAACTGGTATCGCATAACAGTATCCTCCTTACAATGCATTGGTATGTATTAACCTGGGGAGTAACAGGAGCATAGCCAGTTGTTTGAATAGTGGGTTTTCAGGAGCTTTTTAAATTGTGTAGTAGAGCTATTCCAGATTCTTGCAATAGTGCAACCAAAGAGAGACTTACCAGCGTCATTCTTATATTTGATGACATTTATGAGGTTCTGGTTACTAGATCTTATGGTTCTAGTGGTAGTGTAGGATTGAATTAGATGCTGGAGTGCAGGAGTTTTATCAAGAAGGTAGTATAATGTGTGCTACTGACAACTGACTGAGTAGCAGTAGTTGAGCCAGCTCAAGCCAGTTAAGCTGCTTAAGTGATAGACAGTGATGAGTCCTATATGAGGCTTCTGTAGTAAACTTGGCAATCTTGTTATAACAAGATTCCATGTTGTTTAAATCAGTCTGATGGAGATTAGTCAGGATAGGGGAGGCATAGAGGAGGATGGATAAGAGATAAGTCCTTGCTATTATGGCTTTGGTATGTCTAGTGATAAACTGTTTGTTTCTGTAGAGGAACCCAAGCTTTTTGTTTACTTTCTTGATGGTTTGTGCTATGTGGATGTCGAATCTCAGGTTGTTGTCAATTTCTACACCAAGCAGTTTAGTGTGAGTGGTTGTAGTGATTTGGATATTATCTTTGGAACTTATGCTGAAATTATTGCTTAAAGGGGGGATCTATCTGGGCTGAAAAGAATACGTTTTGTTTTTTTTGGGGGATTAAGAATACGTTTGGTGTTAGTGAACCATGTTTTGGCTAGAGTAAAGTTATTTTGGGTTAAGGTATGCAGTTCTTTTAGTGTGGGGGCAGCACATATAAGGGTGGTGTCATCAGCATATTGTACTACTGAGGCAGTGAGTGTGGAGGAAGAGAGCTGGCTGGTAAATAGAGAGAAAAGCAATGGGTCAAGGATGGAGCCTTGAGGGACTCCTAAGGATACTGGTAACAGAGGGGACAATTAGTTTTGTCAGAGGACTGTTTGTTGCAGGCCTGATAATTAGCTGTTAAACCATGACATAGAGGAGAAGCTAATGTTTAGGGTGGATAGAGTTTCAAGAAGCATATTGTGGTTAACCATGTCAAAAGCTTTTGATAAGTCTAAGAATATGGAAGATATGAATAGGTCCTTGTTTCTTTAGTGGTTAACTATGTAATAAAAGACAGTAGTGCTGTGGAGGTGCTATGGGAGGGTCTAAAACCATGCTGTGCTTTAGATGGCAGATTGTTTTTTTGGAGGTACTGCATTAGTTGAGTATGAACAACTCTTTATAATATTTTAGATACGAGTGATAGAATAGCTTAGTTAGTGAGTTCTAAGGAGTTACCTCCTTTATGTAGTGGTATAAAATGTGATGTTTTCCATAAGGTAGGTACTCTGACAGAGACCTATTAATGAGAATAGCAACAGGATAGACTATAGCTTCAGCAGATATCTGAAGGAAATCTGCTGGTAGGTTATCAGCAGCCAGAGTGGTTGGTTTAAGTTTGTGAAGGAGTTTAGAAATAACCTTGGTGGACACAGGGTGTAGGGAAAAGTCGGAGGCATTGTTTTGTATGTTGGGGTGGGTTTGGGTAGTTGTCTTACTTTGGGCATTGGCAAGGGTTTGAACAGTACAGGTAAAGTATTTAGTAAATTGTGTAGGAATGTTATCATAGTTGTTTACTAATACAGGGGTTGGAGTTGTGGATTTTTTTGGCTGAAGTATAGTATTTATTTTGGCCATGAATCTTTGAGGGTTGTGAACATATTTTTCTTCCATGTTTTTTGTAGTAGTTAGTTTTGTCAAGCTTAATTTGTTTTTTGGCTTTGTTACAGAGTTCTAAGTAGATTTGTCTCATAGTAATGATTTTGTTTTTGTGGAATTGTATCCAAGCTTTATCCCTTTCATTCAATGTAGTTTTAACTTCTTTAGTTAGCCATGGGACATAATTTGCTTTTATTCTTATGGTTCAGGAGGGTGCATGATGGTTTAAAATTTGTAAGAAAGTTGAGTTAAAGTACTACACAGCTTTGTCAAGAGACAGTTGCTTCAGGGGAGTCAGATTACAACATTTTAGTGCAGTGATGAAGTTATTAGGTATAAAGGTATTTTTATTTCTTATCACTCTGATGATAGTCTGGTTGAAGTGTTGGGATCTGTTCCTAATTAGGTAGGTTGGCTGATGGTCACCTAGACTATCAGGCAGACAGCCAGATTGGTATGTGAGAGAGGGGTCAGATATAAGAATCCAGTCTAGGGTGGACAGGTGCTTGGATGTTTTGTCAATTCTAGTGGGGAAGAGATAAAGTGGGTAAACCCATGGAAGTTAATGTAGGTAGAGGGACTGTGGTTGGAGCAGTTAAGCCAGTCAATATTAAAGTCACCTAATATTATGGTTTTTTGTGGAAGGGAATTTTAGATCCAGTCTAGCAGGTTTTCCATTACAGTAATGTTATTATATATATATATATATATATATATATATATATATATATATTATATATATATATGTTGGGGTTTAGTTTTAACTTAGCAAGGATTACTTCTACATTTTTGACTTCAGGGGTATTACAATCAAATAGTTTGATGTTGAGATATGGGAATAATACTGCTACTCACCCTCCCTTTTTCTCCACTCTATCTGTATGTGTAATATTGTAGCCAGAAACTGTAATCTCATTATTGTGGCGTTCTGGTTTTAGCCATGTTTCAGTTAGCAAAACAATATCTGGTTTATATAGAGCTAGTAGGGCATGAAGGCCATGCATTTTATTTAATATACTTCTTACATTCAGGTTTAGGAAGAGGAGAGAGGATGTTGTTCTGTGGTATAGAGGATTTAGCTGATCTTGGTTTGGGTTGGTTGGTTTACTGGGTCATGGATTAGGGTGTATATCACCACAGCATGTGAGTGTTTTAAGTAGGTGTAGGTAGAATTTAGTAAGCTTGTATATTATTTTAGCATGTTTTAAGAGGAATGGGAGTTATGTTTAAATGATTGCTTATTGTGTAAGAAAGAGATGGTATGGGAGGAGATAAGGTTGCATGTTGATATGGAGAAGTTTATTAGTTTCACAGGAGTGCCTATTGCTTCTCTTTGCCATGGGGTGGGGTGCTGTATGAAGTTGAGTATGGTAGGAGGTGAGGATTGAAAGCAGGAGTAGAGTAGAAATTGTGAAGGGATAGATTAGTGCTTTTAGTAGGTGAGTGTGTAGTGTATAGAACATTGTTTGTAGTTTGAGAAAGAGTAGGGAGTGTATAAGGGGTATTCTACTTAACTGTATGAAATGAGTGCTGTTCTAAGGGATGTGGTAGAGTGTGATCCTGTGGGGGTAACAATGTGTAATATGATATGGTAATTGGGATTGTGCAAGGTGATGAGTGGTGACTGAGGGTGTGGTCTTTAACTATAAGTTTAATTGATCCAGGGGTGGGTTGGAACGGGGATAGGGTAGGGGAATGGAGCGAGCCCAAGTGCAGTGAGGGTGAACAGAACAGGTTGAGTCAGGTATGGAAGGACTAGGAGAAAAGAAAAACAATCAGATACAGGTAATTCAAGTAAAATTAATTGCCAGGAAAGCTAGCCCAGGAAAGACGGAGAGGAGAAGACTAGAGAGCACAACTGTGGCTATGGGTCATACTTTCCTAAGTGAACTCTCTCAGTATAAAAGCCAGACTTTTCTTGTGGTGCTTGCAGTTAATACTGCATTCTGTGATATTTATAACTAGATCAGTAGACTCAGGAGGAACATTTACACCAGGAGATGACTCTCCTTATCTCACTTTTACCACAAATGTATTCTCTGCATCATATTGCTATGGTCATTCTTACATAAGTCCACTCTCTCAGCAAAAAAGTCTGATTTCTCCTGTGGTGCTTGCAGTTACTACTGTGTTTTCTAGGTTCTGTAAATAGACAGGTTGGAGGTTCGAATCCAACATTGTTTAAATAGTATGCACTGTCATGTATAATTAGCTCCGTGATAACACACCTTATGTCAATTTCCACTTGGAGACATATTTTAATTAGCAGTGGGATACAGTATAAATTTGTAGCATCCCCAGGCAAAACCAGTTTTGGAAACACAATGATTACATCATGCTTTCAAAACTGAACTTCCTCAGTGTTGTAGTATGACTTATCATGTAGTGCTGGCTGTGGATGCAGTGTTCTCTAGACTGTGTAAATAAATATGTAAGAGGTTTGAATCCAGCAGTGATTGTGTTTTGTCTGCTCTGCTGCTTAGATAACATTTCTAATGCATATATGACATATAATGTTTCTGTGTTCTTCAACTACTTTCTTTCCTTTTTATCAGAAACATCATCCTATTAAATACTGGTGATGCCATCCCTTTAAATGTGCACTGTGACAGTTGCAAAGCAATATCTTATGTGGTGCATGTGATTCAGGCAATGTTCTGTACTTTGTTATCTTAGGTAGTATCCAGACATTATTCCTTAGATTCAGTTGTATATGACTTGTGAATGTGCATGTAAGTAGCATGTGTGTTACCCAGCTATCTGCTGTGTACATGTATAGCTGGGGATTCCTGTTACAATAATTTGTGGTCATTTTTCAAAGAGAAATGCTTTAGTTGATACTGATAATGCCATTTGATGAAATTCAGCTTTCCATAAGAGAATTACATAACCTTCTCCTGTGGTGTGAGGAAATGAGACAATGTTCTATATGTTGCTGCCTTAGTAAGGCATGTGCATAATTGTCATTCTACATTCACAGTGACAGCTGCATTATGCATCACATGTGTTTTGGTATACCTAGCATCAGGCAATGGTGTGTCAGTAAAAGACACACAGCAACAGCCTTTTAAAAAAATTACATGCACACATATCCCTTGCAGTGATAACATGATGTCATGCCTTTGAATACTGCAATATCTCTTAATGTTAGCAACAATTGCACTGTGGCACATTCATTCTTCACAATATCATGCAGCTTCTGTTGCTACACGGTCAGGTGTTCGAAACACATATTGGCTGCCTGTAAGCATTCTGTGTCCTTATACTGTTATGAATGAATGCTATCCAACAGAGTTATAATGTGTACAAATACAGTGGGATAGGACCCCTCCATCTCTTTTACCTCATACAAATTATTTGAAACACAATCATGTGTTGCAATGATCTCACAAAGGTGGGGTCGCACAGTTGTGATAAGAGTTCCACTGTGGCAGATGTGATTCATGCACTTGTCATTATTTGGTGGGCTTACATTGCTTGCTGTTCAATTCCAGCAAAGGGCAACATTATATGAATGCACTGACACTGCAAAAACAACAGTGCATTAAGTTATCAGTATCTATTTTTACACTGGACAAAGAAATATAAACATATTTTGTAATTTCATGACAGTGATGAAACAGTTCTGCGAATGTCATGGTGTGGTACTCCTGTGGCACATGCATGAAGTACTGACATGTTTGGACAGTGTATGCACAGAGCAATGGAAAAAATGTCCTTGGGCAAAAACTATTGATACTGTACTACTCACTGTTGTGTGGATGTTAACATAGGTATCTCCTTGTCATCATTCTGAGAATTTAATATTGTGCAAATTATAATCAAAAGTCCTTTCTTACTATACACTATGTTGTTCTTCTTTCAGCTTTTCCCGGTTAGGGGTCACCATAGTGGAACTCTGGTCCGCTAATGATTAGCAGTAGATTTTTACAGTGCCAAGGTGCCAGCTCGATGCCCAACCTTCAACGAAGGCACGCCCTTTCTTACTTTACACTATAATTTCAGTTATTTGTGAATTATGAACAGGATTATTTATTAATTTTTATTTTACATTTGTTAACCGGGGGTGTCTGACTGAGCCGAAAAGGCCCTTTTTCAGCAGAGGCCTGGGGAGAAAAGCTCCACAAAGAAAAATTACAGACACATTTAGTTATTTAGACACAATCAGTATACACACAAATTACAAGAGACATGTTTTTACAGTGGTATGCGGCACATAAACAGTTACAGTGGAGAGAACAAACAAAAAATATTAATTTTAAAAATAAAGGTAATTAATAGATTTGTGGTGTACAGCTGAAATTTTGAACATAGAATACATACATAGTACACAGGTACAGTACATAGATTGTAGATTAGCCAGTGTTTGTGAGTAAGATTGAAAACTATTTTCAAGTGCTCTAGATTTAGTATGTATATATTATCCGCTTTCACTAGCCTGGGGAGCAATCATGGCACTGCCAACTTTGCTTGAGATGTTGCCTGATGAGGTCTTTAAAGGAGGCTTTGGATGATGTGTTTTGAATGCTAGTAGGGACAGAGTTCCATTTTTTAGCCACTGAACTACTATATAGTGCATCTCCAAAGCTATTGAAGCTGTTGGTGACTTCTAGTAGTAGTATGCTTGATGATCTAAGAGGCCTTTTGGCTGAGTGGTGATGTACTAGGTTATTTGAGGGCAGCACACTTATTGGGGAGGTAATAGATAGAATGACAGAGGCAGAGCTGATTGTAGGTTAAGAGGTTGGGCAGTTCAAGCCAGTGGAGCTGTCTCAAAGCAGTACAGTGGTGAGTTCTATATGAGCAATTTGCAGCAAAGTGGGCAATTCTGTTATAGCAGGCTTCCAATTTGCTTAGTTCAGTTTTGTTGAGATTAGTCAGAATGGGAGATGCATAGAGTAGGGTAGATAGAAGTTGGGAGCGAGCAATGGCTGATCTTGTGTTGTTGGTAAGAAATGGTTTGATATGGTAGAGTGACCCCAGTTTAGCATGTACTTTTTTAATAGTTAAGTTGAGATGACTATCAAATTTTAGGTGGGAGTCTATGGATATTCCCAATAGCTTAGCCTGTGCCACTGAAGCAATTGGAGTAGCATTTGTGGAGTAGATAGTGAATTGACTGTTAGTGTTTTTGTTCGAACTGGTTATAATCATAAGCTGAGTTTTCTTTGGATTGAGGATAATTTGGGCTTTGGTAAGATAGTTTTCAACATCAGAGAATGCTAGTTGAGTTGTTTGCAGGAGGGTGGGAATGTTTTGTGCAGCACAGATTAAGGTAGTGTTGTCTGCATACTGAATTATAGATGCATGCTGTGTGGAGGTATGGAGGTAATTTGTGAAGACTGTGAATAGTAGTGGTCCTACGATAGAAACCTGTTGGACTCCTATAGTTATGGGCAGCTGAGGAGAGAGAGAATTTTCCCATTTCACAGCTTGGTACCTGTCAGTTAAGTAGCTTTGGAACCAGGTAAGAGTGGAATTTGATAGATGATATTGGTTTAGTTTGTTTAGCAGGATTTGGTGTGAGACTGTGCCAAATGCTTTGGACATATCCAAAAAAAGAGTTGACACTTGTAGGCCTTCATTTTTGAGATGGTTTACTGTGTCTGTGAAGCAGAGGAGGGCTGTAGTGGTACTATGGGCAGGTCTGAAACCATGCTGAGTAGATGACAGGATGTTGCTGTCTAGGAGATAGTTTAGCATCTGGGTATGGATGCATTTTTCTAGGATTTTAGCCAGGGGGGAGAGTAAAGCAATGGGTCTGTAGTTATTAAGTTCAGTGGAGGTCCCGCCTTTATGTATGGGTGTAACATAGGATATTTTCCAGAGTTTGGGCACATAGTTTTCAACAATTGATCTGTTTATGAGAGTGGAGACTGGGATAGCAATAGCATCTGCTGTAAGTTTCAAGAAATAGCTGGGGAGTAGGTTGGCTGCTGTTGATGAGGTTCTTAGTTTGGAGAGCATGCTTTTGAATGAAGTGGTGGAAACTGTTTTGAGGGTAAAGTTTGTATTAGTGTTATTTGTGTTGGGGGGATAGTGAGGAAGGAACTGTCCTGTGATACTAAGGATAGAATTGAGTTCACAAAGTGGGAGTTGAATTGTGTTTAATTATCATTACATCAGTAAGGAAGTATTTGTGTTAAAAGTATTCCTTTGGGACATATGCACATTTGACTGCATTATCTGAGGACAGTTTCTACCTTTACCCTTCCTACCTACTTATTTCTGCACTAATCGCATTGTATTTTAATCAACTTGCCCTTACTTTGTATAAGCTGTCCATGCTTGCTCACATAATAGGTTTGCCTACAGGCAAGCTGTTTAGTTTACATTGTGTGTTTGAGCTTCCATGCTCCTATTCATGTCCACCAACACTTCTGCTGACCGTGAAAAGGTACTTATAAATGTATAAGCAAGGTGAGCAGCATGCCGATTCAATGAGCGCTGAAGGTGAGCAGCATACCGATTCAATGAGTGCTGAAGATGAGCAGCATGCCGATTCAATGAGCGCTGAAGCTCATTTTGCTAATGCACTTAACTTGTGTAGGCTTCATATGAAGCCCATACAATGGCTAATGAATTCCTGGGGGAGACTTTTGAGGGGAATTAATGCAGATATAGTCGTTTTAGGTGACTTTAGCCATGATTTAAGCGAAAGGAAAATAAAAAAAAAAAATCAGATGCAAAATTTTGTAAGCAAATAATGGAAAACTTTAGTCTGACATTAAGTAGGGAAAGTGTGTATATTTACAGAAGAACAGTATTAAAGGCAGAAATTAATTTTGTGTTATATTCAAAAAATTAAAGAGAGGTAAGAAGTGGGAATTTAATTTTCACATCAAACAGGGTGCAGCTGCAGAACTGGAAATAATAAGAAAAAAAAAAAGAGTAAAATTATATAAAGACCAGAAGGAAATGAAGCTGTTTTATAGTGCATGGTGGATAATATGGTAGATAGATTATAAAATCAAATATAAGATACCAAGAAGTATTGGCATGCCTTCAGAAAATAGTCACATTGACAAATGCATGGTGTTCAACAAGGCAATGGATGAAGGGATAGTGGGCTTCATAAATGGGCAAGAGAATTTAATATGTTGAAAGTGAATGACTTGTTACAGAGACTAAAAAGCTAAGGAAAGAGAAAGAAAAAGAAGGAAAGAAAGAAAGAAAAGAAAAAAAAAGGACGCAAGTCCTTTTTTAGGGTACCTCCAAAATATAATGAAATTATGATTATTAGAATAAATTACAAGAACAATAAGCCCTTAAAGAATCAGAAAGCAATTTAATAAATGGTAGAAGAGTAGATAAGAAAATATATAGAGAAAAGGGTAAAAGGAACAAAAATATAAACAGATCAAATGCATAAGTAACATGTTTGAAAATAATGTTAACATGTAAGAATTGGATAGAGCCACAAGTAAAGGTAGGAAAAGCCCAGTACCAGGAATAGATATAACAGAATATGAAGTTTGCAAAAAAATGAAAAGAAAGCAAATTGAGAAAAACAAATATGTCTTAAAATTTGAATAGATGGATGAAAATGAAATACAGAATGAGAAGATATGCATGTATACTATTCACACATTTTAAAAAAGGAAGAGAAAGTTATTGAAGACCTGTTCATTTATTAATTTATGTTATGTTGATTATAACATAATGATGACAATATAATAAAAGGTTTGAGGAAGTTATTAAAGAAGTACTACAATGTGGATTATATGGAATAAAAGGGAGAAACATTAAGGAAACGTTGATATTGATAAAATAATGGACGGCATTAGTTCATAGGTTCATAGGTAGGTACTAGGCTATCGGCCCAAGGGCCTACATAAGCCTAGCCAGCAAGGTATCATAGCTTACGCCACCCAAGAAAGTTATTTTCCTGTGTCACTTTCCAGCAGAGACACAGAAGTGATCCCCGAGGTGTATTTCCTATTTCCCATCCACTCATCAAGATTTTTCTTGAAGAGTGCTAATGAAGAACTTTGCTTTACATAGATGGATAGCTTGTTCCAGAGTATAGGAAGTCTGTGGGACAGGAATCTATCACTCCAGAATGTCCTGTTTATTGTGGTGACAAGGTTTAGGTCCCTAGAGCATGTAGCTTGGAGGGATTGGGATTTCTTTAGGTGTAGCATGTCCAACAGCTCTGGGTTTGACATAGCTTAATGTGTTAAGCAGAGATCACCTCGGAGTAGGCGATATGCTACAGAGTAAAGTTGGAGTTAGAAAACCCTAAAAGAAAAATTACTTATATATTTTATCAAGATGGTATAAGATAACATTAGACACTGTCAGTTATGGCACATAGAACATTATGGAATCCCAAAGAAAGTGATAGTGGTCAATAGAGATGACCATGCAAAGGCCTGGTTAAAATTATCAGTTAATAGATAAATAAGGAATAAAATGGATGTGCACAAAAGCATGAAACATGACTACTCAACAGTGCAGCATTATTCTATTTAGTTATTAATGCTATAATAAGCAACACAATGAGAGTGGGAAAGGATGTGCTAATAGTGAGTTACACTAAGATATGCATATCAATAGTTCTGAACTATGCAGCTGATTTACTGATCATGTTAAAAAATAAAGAGTATGTAAAAGTGACTTTAAAGGAATTCATAAAAGTATTACAGATGGTGGAATTCATTTAGAGTAAAGAAATAAAAATATATACTTTTTTTTTAAAACAATGCTTTTTATTGAGTCACTCTAAAAAGTAAAACAATAAGGAAGAAGATTGAAAACTTTGCAGAAGAAACACAGACAAGTTGACTTCAGAAAAGCATTCAGGGTTCTATTTGTTGATTTTGATAATGAGGTACCAGAAGAAGCAGCTCTTCCTAAACAGTGAACATAATGAATGGACCACACCATTGACCACAGCAGCATCATGTGGAGCTCCTAACCATCACATCACAATCTGTGCAAAATAAGGCAACAGCATGTATTTTTAACACGTATGTCTTCCCTGGCTCATAAGTGACACAACAGGTATTGCCTCCCTTCATTCTTCTGCCATTTTCTCATCTCTTGTATAGTTGAATATAGGTATCCCTGACAAATTAATGGAGACTGCAGACTTTGGAATGTTTGTTGCAAAGCAGTCATACCAACTATTCTTGTTGCCACTAGCTCAATATTTGTGACATTTATGAGGATCCCAGCTAATCCTGATGCTGCAGTATACAGCAGAAAGAAAAGTTGCTACTTCATAAACAACCTGGCAATTGAGTGACAGTATTTTATGTCAGCCTAGAAATCCACATGATGTAAACATATTGCACATAAGTCAATCATCTGTGTTGACTATTTTATGTGAAAATTGCTACATATCACCACCAGAGTGCTGTGAAATAAATTATGAATTTAATAACCAGACAGATTGCATTTTTAAGTAATACACAGCTTGTAGACACATTTGAGTGGAGGTAGGATGTTGTTTATCTGCAGAATGCAAAACCTAACATTTTTTAAAGTAATTCACAACTTGTAGCCATATTTAAGAGAAGTAGGAAGTAGTTTATCTGCAGAATGCAAAACATGAGAAAAACATATATGCAGTGTGGTGCAACTAGCTTAGAAATATGCCACAGTCCTCAAACATGCAGCAAAAGACACAAAGATAGCCTATATATATATATATATATATATATATATATATATATATATATATATATATATATATATATATATATATATATATATATATATGTATATATATATATATATATATATATATATATATATATATATATATATATATATATATTTACACACACACACACACACACACACACACACACACACACACACACACACTCATACACACACACACACACAGCGGTTTGTGTTGTCACCTCACAGCAAGAGGTTCTCCCATTGGATTCTTGGCTGGAGCGCCTTCTGTGTGGAGTCTGCATGTTCTCCCCATGCTCATGTGACATTTAAAGACATGTAGGTAGGTGCCTGCGTGAATGGGTGTGCCTTCTTTGAAGACTAGCCGTCGGGCTGTCAACTAGGCACCATAAAAATCCACTGCCAATGATTAACGGACCGGAGTTCCACTGTGGTGACCCCTAACTGGGAAAAGCCAAAAGACTTTCTTTCTTCTTCATATGTTGAATAAAAGCAGAAGGAATATGTATATGTAGTACAGCTAACTAAAATGCACATTTCCCCAACAAAAAATAGGAGGAGTGGCTTGGCTGTATCTGCAATGGGTCGTGTGTAAGTACAACCTTATCTCAGTTTAGCAATTTTATAAATGCAAAACATTTTGATATGACACATATGCAGCTGATCGAGTTGAAAACTGGGTACAGTGTTCAATGCACAAATGAATTTCCAGGAATATTAAGAATATAATATTGTAATGATTACTATTTAAAGTCACATGCAGATTAGAAAGCAAATTAAGTTCTGAGATCTGGAACTGTGTGTAACCTGTAAGTTACATGCAATATGGCATTTCTGGTTCTACTAAGACAAGCCACTTTCTTGAAAGTCAATGTGCTGAAAAGACAAAAAAATGCCCAAAGCATGCAATGGCGAGAAAAATATTTTTCCTTTTTGTTTTTTTGCAGGGGGCAGCCCCCCCACCACATCTCCCAAACTCATATTTACCAACTCCATGGTTGCAGCAACTCAAGGAATGGAGAAAATCTCCCAATAAGCAATTCAGTCATTGTTGTCACACACTTTATACTGTTTATCTTTTGCTTTTTTATTGTTGTTATTGACACTTAAGCAATTTCATATGTAGCATGTGTAGGGAAGCTGTTATTTCCACAATAAACTAGCCTGGATCACATTGTAGTACACAGAATGTCTTGTCTGACATGTTTTCTGCCACCAAAATACTTGCCCAGGTATTGTAGATGGATATAACACAGCCACTGAGTACAATGTAGCCACAGCATGAATTCTGCTCTGCATTCAAAGGTGTAAAAACAGTACACCATTGGATAACATCAATCCAGCAACTTCAAAGTCAACCATAATGATACTTATAACTACAAAAATTTAACCATAGATTGTACTGTTGGAAACTGGAAACAGAATTTGATGCTTAAATGCCTTGGGATAGTCTGTGAAACACCATGTGCATAAAGCAAGTTAAATATATGTGGTATATAGATGTTATGCCACATGATATGGTCGTGTATGTCTGCCTCAGAATGTAAACCACAACTGAGGGGAAATAATAGTCAACTCATTCTTTTATAGAATAATAACAAAATAATGGACCAGCACATACCAAACAGGAAATCACAACTGCACTAAAATACCTAGGACATCTTCGAAGTAATTGTTAACAATATTTAACCTAAGAACAAATTTATACATTATGAACACAAAGGTAAAACCCCCCCTTCAGATGGCCAAAACAAGGACATATATGGCTAAGTATGAAATGAATACAAAGTACAGTGATGCAGTAGAACAATGTGAAGTAAACATTATGGATCGGGCAGACATGAAATCTGATGAGCACCCATTTATAAAAAAATGATATTATGTCCACAGTAAAATATGAGTTGATAGGATGACCACAGTTTCTACTAATGTTAGAAACAACAGAAATGTGGATGCTAAATAGAAATCAGTATTGATTCTGACAATTTACATTAGTGCCCTTTACCATTATGTGTTTGCAGATATGTCAAGTGTTGATCTCAAAGCCATGAGGCTGTACCCGTGGATACAGAATACAGTGTTTCTCTTGTAAGCTTGCATATGCAATTCTGTAGCAGAACAATATTTACACAATCCCACTGCAGCAAGTCTTACTCAATAACACAAGAAGTAAAATGACTGACAAAATTCTTGTGCCCTATGGCCTCAGTTTGTGACTGTCAGCAAATGTACTGTACACAATGCACAGCACACCCTTCCTCTGTACCACTAGAGACCACATCACAGGAGTGTTCAGTCAAGATGTTCAAGAATGCGTATGTGAAAATAATCCCAGAGTATTTTATATTGCCAATGAAAGGAGTTTCCTGAGTGTGCTTTGGTCATCCACACAAGTTCATATCAGCCAGAAGGCAGTTCCTGTGTTTGCAGACATACACGTCTAGCTGCTATTACTCTAATAAATTCGGTATGTGTGGGCTTTGCTTTTTCACATATGGCAATATATCTGTGTTTGATAATGCGTCAGTTTAAAAAAATAGCAATAAGGTAATTATGCAAAACGTTCCCAATATAAATCTGATTGCACTTCATCAGTGCTATTTTTTGTCACTCAGCCTCTGTTGGTAATAAGCTGTGACCAACATGATGACCAGGTCAACAAAATTAGATAATAAAAGAGTAACTGCAAAGTGTGTAGTTGAATGTGTGTATGTGTGCGTATGTGAATGCGTGAGTGCATGTGCATATGTCCACATGGGAGTGCATGTGTGTGTGTGTGTGTGTGTGTGTGTGTGTGTGTGTGTGTGTGTGTGTGTGTGTGTGTGTGTGTGTGTGTGTGCGCGTGTGTGTCTGTGTGTGCGTGCATGTGCATATGCCCATGTGGTTGACTGGGTGTGTACACTGCAACATCCACATCTTAAAGTGCAAAAGTTAAATACTACATATATGCTACTAATGCCATCTCCTCAAAAATCACATTTTTGTGCCTTGTGAGTTACACAGCATAGGCAGCAACTACATGAATATCTAATCAGTATCTGTTGACGTATGGTCTTTTATATGTATCCTTTGTCAAACTATGCCTATGTGCCCATATATATAGTTCTATGTGACTGAGCCAAGAATACTACGAGCTACCCACAATAGACAGAAGCTTTGTGGAGATATTTGCAGTATTGCAGACATCTGCATGCTGTTGTATAGTTGCATTAAATATGTTAATGCAACAGCACATGATGTGAAGAATGCATTTACAGCACAGTGAACTTTTTTACTGCCTCTTCCCTTTGCAGGAATGGCAGATATATATTCCATGCCACAGCGGGTACTATGGCAGCTGACACTGATATAGGAAGTAGCAGTACTCCCATTACTATTACACATTATGTGAATTACTGTCTCATATATGCTAACTCCTGGAGAAGTTCAACTGCCAACAATATACATAGCTGTTTTGTTGATGATGCCAATATCAGTTTCACAGTCAGATATGTCAGTGGTAGATGCACCTGTTCCCAAACAAACAAGGAAGCGCTCTTCTGCATTAGGTTGTGCTTTCAGATAACCTGCAGAACTGATCTTAATTTAGCCCAGTATAGTAGGACTATTCCATCCATATGCTGCACTTCATGCCTACTTATTTTTATCTCCCAGTCTCATGAGGAAGACCTTACATACTCATTTTCAGTACTTCCAGACCATTCTAACCTTTTGAAAACCTGAATTTGTTCTTGAGCTTTAGTTACTAGTATCATGGATAGACAACATGTTTCAGTGCCCATTAATAGCCATTAGACTGCACAGACTTTTAGAGTTTTGGTGCATGGTTTTGGTAATCTGGTTAATAAAACCCACATTAACTATGGGCATAGACTAAATATACATATAGAGTGCTACTGCAACAGGAACGTTAACGAACTGGATCATTTCCACTACGTGAATTACATGGAAAACTCCACAAAATAAACTTTTATTTTATTGTGAAAGAAATAACTGAATGCACAGACAGGCAGGAATACATTATTGTTATCCAAATACTCTATAAAATGGATATCTTTTTAAGACAGCATTACAAACACAAAACACATTTTTTTTAGGATAGATTAACCAATATAATAGTTTTGATTTTCATTCAAATTTTCAGGAACTAAACATGTTGGTACCAGTAGGATTTTTCCTGGTCTCTCATTTTGTGAAACCTACTGTGTGGTTAACCAGCTGATAAAGAATTATTGTTCTTTTGTTTTGCCAAAGTAAAGCATGTTCTAAATAAAAATACAACATATCTAAGTTAAATGTGCAGTTCTATACACACATATATCACACACACACACACACACACACACACACACACACACACACACACACACATATATATATATATATATATATATATATATATATATATATATATATATATATATTATGTATATGCTACTGCCTTCACTTACAATTGTTCCCCTTACAAGCAATGCTACGACCAACTACATTAAGTTAAAATGCTGCTTTTGCAGCAATAGTGCTTTATGCACAGGTTCAGTTGTTCGGATATCTGAAATACATATATTTTTAACCTTTACCAAGGAATACTGTTGGAAAATGGATAATGGGTGAATAAAAATAATGTCAAAGGAGAAATGTGGGAAATATTTTTTGATAGATAACTAAAACATACATTGGCAAATTAGGTTTCATTCAAATCTTTATTTCTGACTTGCTTTATAACTGCCATTAATGTATTTTAACATTTTTTAAACTCTTTAAATATTGATTTATTTTATTTATTTTTGTATTTATGCATTTATTTATTTGGTTAGTTATGTATCTTTGCTTACCAGGAGTCTGATTGCACTACCCATTTTCACCTGCAGCCTGGAGACTGAGCTCCAGTTGTGTTTACAATAGTATATAATCAACAAGGACGTACATCAAGAGCTACTTTTATACATTCTCAGATAGAAGTTGGTATAATAGCATATATACATCATGTTCTATTTACAACAGAAAGATTGTACAGTCAGTACTAATTACATTAATTAGCAATTGCATTTACATATGTACAGATATAGATATCAATATAGATATAGAACATAGCTGTTTGAGTTAGGATGCAGATGTGTTTGGTAGTTCTAGTATGATATGATATATTTAGGAAGAATGTGAGAGTTAAAAGCAAGTTGGTAAATATAGATGGATAATGCATGATGGGAGCGAGAAGTAATACTTGTAGAAAAGAGAATTTGTTATGAGATCTAAGGGAAAGTGAAATAGTTATTAGTAGCATGTTAAAGGAGAGATTGTTTGCTTGTTGTATGCTATGGCTTATTGCTATGTCCATGTAATATTTTATAGGTGACTGGAGAGAGAAGTTATAGAAATAAGACTTGAACTTGAAGTTAGTTAGGAATGTGTGTAGACAAATAGGTGATGACAAGCAATTGCTGCTGGAAAGTATTCCAGGTTATGAGAAATGAGAGGAGAAAGGTCAGACAGGATAACAGATCATGCAATATAGATTTCAACCTGGTGATGAGCTTAAGAAGAGCCATATTTGTTTAAGATAGTGTTTGAGCAGTAGTTTAAAGCAACTGAGTTTTTAAGCCAGTTTTATTTGTGCAGGGATGGTATTCTAGAGCTTGGAGAGACAGTGGGAGTAAAGTGAGCCTCTGGCTGGCTGTGATTAGTAAGAGTTTTTTGCCAGAATGAAGGTCCTTTGTAGTGGGAAGGACAGAAGTATATCTTTTAGTGCAGGACATTAGTTAGGATTATTAATTAGTTTGTAAGTAAACACTAGTTAATTCTAAGCATAACAAGTAGTTGTGCAGTTCAAGAAAATTTAGTTGCTTCAAAGCATGGCAATGGTGGGCCCTATAATTGAGATTAGTGAATATCTGGCTATTTTATTCTAGCAGGAGGCCACTTTTTTCTTTGTGCACTATTTAAGTTTGCAAATATAGGGAGGCATATGAGGGTTGGAAGTAGGAATGTAGAAGCTAACATTTTTCTTGTAATATCTGTGAGGTATTCTTTGGCCCTATAAAGGGAACCTATTTTCTGTTGCATCTCTTTAATAGTTTACAGTATATGTTGATTGAACTTAAGATTATCAACTAGTTTAATACCTAGAAGTTTACTGTGGATTACTCTTTCAATTATTATTTATTATTTCCTGATGTTATGGCAAAAGTTTGCTTTTGATTATGGCAGTTTTTTTGTGAAAAATATTAACTTATTTTTGTTGGGATTGCACAGTAGGTTTGAACTCATTCAGCCAAGTTTCTACTGAGGAGAATTATTTGTGGGTAATTTCCTGAAGCTTGCATATTGTCAGAGCTGCATATATTAATGTTTAATCGTCTGAATATTGGACTAAACTGGCAAGGTAAGTCCCAGTGTAATTCTTATTAATACATAATATTATGTAAAATATAAAGTAGTGGGACATTTTAATTGTGACTCCAAGTGGGTGGTATATGTGGCTTGTTGCCAAGAATGCCCAGCCATTTCTTTCCACTCTATCTCTCCACTATGATCGATTTACCCCCTGCTACAAGGCTTCTGGTGTTCACTACAGCAAAAAACAAAATGTGAACTGTATCATTTTGTATATTTGTGAACAGAGGTCAGAGGTCATTATCTGGCCGTGACACTAGGGGTCCCTGGAAAACAGCATGGAAGTACCCAGCTTGGCAGTCCACTTCATGGTTCCCCACCAGCTCACTCATTAACAGCAGGCATCTACCACAAATGATAACCACAGGACTGTGACACTCGGGGCCCTGGAGAACAGCCTGGAAATACCCAGCTCGGCATCCTGCTTCATGATTCCCCACCAGCTTAGTCGTTAACAGCAGCCATCTATCACAAAGGATAACCACAGGTCTTTACCTGGCCATGACACTCAGGGTCCATGGAAAACAGCCTGGAAATACCCAGCTCAGTAGCCCAATTCATGGTTCCCCACCAGCTCACTCGTTAACAGCATGCATCTGCCACAAAGGATAACCACAGGTCTCGCTGACTCTAATTATACCTTGAGACTGCAAATAAATCTTGTATTCCTTACCTGCCATTAGTGCTGTAGTTGGTAACCAACCAGATCCTGCCTTACATCTCTCTTTTTCATAATAATCTTACTGGCTTTTCTATTAAAACTCTTTCACTACTTATAGTTACTACCCCTAAGTTCTCCCTACATTCTCTGCCTGTATCTTCTAACTATCCTAACACTTCTCTACACACCTACCTTCTCCACTGATTGTTTTTTGAGTGCATTCCTCTCTTTGCTCATCCAGCTAGCCAGTGTTGAGCTTTTGTACTTATAATACTATCTCTCTAACCTATCTCAATCTCTGACATAAACTCTCTATATCTCCCTCATGATAGCTTAGAACTCTATTTCCCATACTTCTCTAGGGCTCCTCTGTATTCCCTCCCATAATCCTTTGTGCCATTTAAATCTTCACTGCAGGAGAAGGCACCAATTCTTCCCTCTCTGTCTCTCCACTATGATCTGTTTATCCCCTGCTACAATGATTCTGGTGTTTACTACAGCAGAAAAACATGAACAGTATCATTTTGTATGTTTGTAAGCAGAGGTCAGAGGTATGTGTTTAGCACATTTTTGGCTACCCTTTTATAATTAAAGCAATCGAACTACCATAAGTGCATCTACCTAGCACTCCGTGCTGCAGTGGAATATTCAGTCAGTAATGACTGTATCTGTTCTGTGTGCTATAAAGATTGTAGTGACTGCTGCTACTTTAATTTAAAGTGTATTAATTGTGCCTCTTACTGTTTGTAACCAAGTTTATTAGAAACTGCTGCTAATACAATTTTTATTGGAACTGTTGAGCATTACGAAGCAAATTCTTGGTGATTGATGCTAATATAACTTAAATGAAGTGCTGAACATTACAGGCTAAGACTTTAGTTTGAAGGTGTTAGAGTGATTGCCTTCTGATACCATATATCATTGCATTTTCATCTACAGGACTAGAAACTGAAGCTTATACCATTAAGTCTTCTTACGGCCTAATTAGAAATTATCAGCACTGTCACAGTAGTGACTATAATACTGTGAACAGCGACTGAATGTAGTAGTAAATGTACAATGTAGAAATACTACCACTGCAAATATTGTCTAGGAAATAATCACTGGCTACTAGTACTATATACAAATGCTGTTCTCAGCACTTGTATTTACAATATATGCTGCAGCTACCTATGTGAAGTGCATAACCAGGCTTAAATATTGTATATTGCTCCATGGTGTATGCTACTGTATTTATTTCAAATCTTATTACCACTACCAAGACAATCTAATGCATAATGTATAGTGGTCAGCTATCTCACTGAAAGG
Source organism: Protopterus annectens (assembly GCF_019279795.1). Taxonomy (NCBI): domain Eukaryota; kingdom Metazoa; phylum Chordata; order Ceratodontiformes; family Protopteridae; genus Protopterus; species Protopterus annectens. Next base: position 1,048,173,241 of record NC_056741.1, read on the forward strand.
TGTAGTTAAAGTCTAGCAAAAGCGGTGAATATATTGTGGGTTTATTACATACTAATTTGACTAAAAGTACTAATTAGTCTTTACAGCTGCACTCAACTCTAAGTATAATTCTCGACCTAATTATTTTAAATGGATATTGGAAGCTGACTTATTCAATGTGTAGGACATTTTATTATTGAAGTATTAACAAAGGTAAAATGCTATCTGATATACTCTGTCTTAACTACTGCAGATTTTATTGTATTCTCTGCTGATTCTTATGAGAATATTAACCTGCTGCCCATATCTTCTGTACTTACCACTCTCTTTACCTTCTCCCCTAACACACATGTACTGTATCTCCAGAAATATCCAGTTAACCCATATCTTTCCTTTACAGGTCATTACCCGGCGATGACACTTGGAGTCCCAGGAAAACAGCCTGGAAATACCCAGCTTGGCAGCCCACTTCATGGTTCCCCACCAGCTCACTCGATAACAGCAGGCATCTACCACAAAGGATAACCACAAGTCACACTGATGCTAAGTATACCTTGAGACTGCAAATAAATCTTGTATTCCTTACCTGCCATTAGCGCTGTAATTGGTAACCAACTAAACCTGCTTTATACCTCTCTTTCTTATAATAATCTTACTGGTTTTTCTATTAAAAGTCTTTCACTACTTATAGTTACTACCACTCCTAAGCTCTCCATACCTTCTCTGCCCATATCTTCTAACTATCCTAACACTTTTCTACATACCTACCTTTTCCACTGATTGTTTTTTGTGTGCATTCCTCTCTTTGCTTATCCAGCCTGCCAGTGTAGCCCCATTCCATTCACCCTTGCTATGCTCAGGCTCACTTCACTTCACTACCCTACCCTACCCCCAAGTCCCACCCACCCACCCCCACTAATCTACATTTATCTTTACACATAACCACACCTCCCTCCTCATTACCCAGTCATGTACATCTACCCATATCATCCAACTTTCCTCCTAAGTCCCTCCCTTAATTAACTCCACTCTACTACTCCTCCTATCAGTGCTACACCAACTATCTCTCTCAAACCCTACCCTGTACAAAGACTACAATTCACTCATCTTATTAACATGTTACTAGTACATCCACAAAACAAAGCAGTTTTTCAGGCAAAACAATAAAGCCCTGAGCAGGGCAAGCTTAGAAGATTGTAAAAAGCACCACGGAGAGCTCAATACACTTCAGCTCACTTTATTGCACAGAAACACAGCACATTAATGCTTCACTATATGTTTTCATTTAAAAATCACTTCTTCAGATGTGGGCTATCAAATTACTAACAGTTTTATACCATTTACTTAATTGCATTAATTAGATTAATGAATTAATTTAAAAAAATAATTTAAAAGCATAAACCTTTCTTGTTGTATCTCTCTGTGTTGTCACAATTAAAACAAATTTAATATTACAATGAAACATTAATAAATAACATTTGTATTAAATAAAATAATTCCTTAAAACACTTAACTTCAAAGAATAAATTATAAGGTTACAATTCCATTACTGTTACTAGTACATATTACTTCCATAATTGTACTACTTACACTTTCTCTCCATACTTCTTACCATACCCACCTACAGGTAACTCCACATTATGCAAGTACTGATGCCTCTCATCATAAATACATTCAGTCTTACTTCTCTATCTCTATCCTTACCCTATCACCCACTGACTACTCATGCTTTAAAATCCTACCTCACCCCAAATATCATCAACCCTCCCTAAAGTTCAACAGACAAATCACAAAATGCCTGCAGTTCATTGTCTACATTGCTTCTAAATTATCTCACTCAGGGGATATTCATCCCAACTCTGGACCATCAACTACTACAAACCTACCCACCTTGCAAATTCCCCTTCTTCCCAATAGTCTAAATAAACTTCCTAGGAAAACTACTGACCTACTGTTTCTAAATATAAACTGTAGAAGTATTCCCAACAAAATCTATGACCTACATGCCTGTCTTTCTCTATACCTGCCAGACATAGTGGTTATAACTGAGACTTGGCTAAAGCCACATATCAACGACAATGAAATTATTCCCCCAGGATACGATATACTAAGGAAGGATAGAAAGGACAAAAAAGGTGGTGGCATTGCTATATTATTTAAGAATCATCTCACAGTGCAAATACTAAGTATACAATATCGCTCTGTTGGCAATACAGAAATATTGTTCACCCAACTGCAACTCAACTCCGAAAAACTAATAAACATAATTGGATGCTATATACCTCCCTGCAACAATATACCCAATCTAGAAAATCTGCTCCATTGGTCGTGTTTATCTCTCCAAAATGAAACCATCATTCTAGGTAATTTTAATATAGATTGGCTATGTTGTAACTCTTCCACTCCAACAAATCATATTAATCTCCATGGCTTTATCCAAGCCATCCAAACACCAACAAGAATTGACAAGACATCTAATAGGAAATCAGTCCTTGATTGGATTCTAACTAATAACCCTAGCCACCCCTCTCTTGCAGGTTGCCTCCCTAATTCTCTAAGCGACTATCCACCAACCTTCCTTCTATGACAATGCAACCATAATCCCAAAGGTACAGTCTATCATTTTATTAGAAAGAAAAAGAACTTTAACCCTATTGATTTCACAGTAGAACTAAAACATTGGAATTGGGCACCCCTGAAATACCTGGAATTAAATGAGGCAGTTACTTACTTTAATAACACCTTCTTAAATGTATTAAATCTTCATGCCCCTCCTAGAACTATAAGAACCAGATCTAATCCCACTCCATGGCTTAGCAAAGAAACCAAACCCCTCCTCAAAGCTAGAGATAAAGCATGGGATCACTGGAAAACTGCTAAGCCCCCAGCTACAAAACAAAAATATCAGGAGCTTAGGAATAAAGCTAATTGACTAGTAAAACTTGACAAAATTAATTACTACTCAAATCTTCAAATCAAGCACCAAAATAGCCCTCAAAAACTTTTGTCAGTCATTAACAAATTACTACTACAGGCAAAACTGGTACCCCCTCTCCCAGGTTAGTAAACAACTCTGATAGCATTCACAGTCAATTTAATAAATTCTTTATTGAAATAAAATACTGACCCTAGCCAACCAAAAGAAAAATCCACACACACACCCTTCCTCGGAGCCCATCACTACTCCCATAAGGAATAGCTCCTTCAAATTCCAGTCAGTCTCTATAGATAGGATAAAAAAGTACTTCAAAAAACTTAAGCCCACTACTCTGGCTGCTGGCAAATTACCAGGGGAATTCTTAAAAATTGCTGCCAATGCAGTGGCCTACCCTATAGCCATTCTAATTAACAGATCCCTCTCAGAAGCCACCATCGCACAGATATGGAAAATATCTCACATAAACCCCCTACATAAAGGAAGTAGCTCCACAGAGTTTACAAACAACTGATCTATAGCAATTCTATCCCTTCTAGCAAAAATCCTTGAAAAGTGCATAAACTTCCAAATGATTCACTACTTGCACACATACAGGCTTTTATCAAACATCCAGCATGGCTTCCAACACTTCCATAGTACCACCACTGCCTTATTGTCCTTCTCCAATACAGTAAACTCTCATAGAAATGCTGGTAAATTTGTTTCTGTCACTTTTCTTGACATCTCAAAGGCTGTCGATATGGTTAGACATGACATTCTTACTGAAGAACTGTCCGAATTAGGACTCTCTCTTCCCACCATAGCCTGATTCCAGAGCTATTTAGCTGGCCGTCAGCAAGCAGTCTTGTGTAAACAAGAACTCTCCCCCTTCTCCCAGTTAATCTTGGTGCCCCCCGGGGTTCTATTTTAGGCCCTCTGCTGTTGACCCCCTATACCAATAAGCTTCATTCCTCTACTCCCAAAGCATCTGCCATCCAATACGCTGATGATTCTACATTAATTTGTGCAGCTTCCTCACTACAGGAACTTTACACATTAACTCAGGAATCTTTCCTCTCTATAGAAACACGACTATCCAATATCCACTTCATTATAAACCCTGCTAAAACCAAACTACTACTCTTTAAACCCAAAAGGTCCGCCTCATCAACTTCTACCTTTAATATCATGTCTAGTAAAAAAACTACTATCTTTCCCACAGAGCACACCAAACTCCTGGGCATTGAGACTGATAACAATCTAAGATTTGATATTCATATTTCCCAGACCATCAAGAAAGTTCACAAAAAACTAGGTACCCTTTATAGAAATAGACAATTCCTTACCCAACAAACAAAGGCAACCATAGCTCACACTCACCTCATTTCTACCCTCCTTTATGCCTAACCTATTCTCACCATCCTTAGAAAAGCAGACCTAGCTAAGCTTGACTCGTGCTACAACAAAATAGCCAGATTTGCCTTGGACTCCCCATTTTGATCTCACCACTGCTCATCCTTGAAGCTGCTCAACTGGCTGGAACTTCATCAACTCCTGCATTACAACCAACTCTCTCTGGCCCATAACATTTTATATCAACCAGAAAAAAAAATCTGCATTGCAAAGCCTACTTCACCTCCACACTAATAACAGGACTATTCGCTCCAGTAACAAACTTATTATCACAGTAACTAAGTCAAATAATACAGCAGGTGATGCCCTCTTTTCTAATTATGTATCCAAAATATGGAATGCTCTACCCTATAACATAACTACTATGACATCCTTCATACAGTTCATAAAAAGCATTAAAACTGCACCTCACTAATAACTGTCTATGTTCTTGCACTTCACCAGGCTAGACCCTCCACTATGTTAGACCCTGCACCTCCTTAACTATCTCACACATCAAGATGAACAGATAGGTCTATATTCTATTACTGTAGAAATACATACAATATAATAAAATAGATTGTTATGGTTTAGACCCCAATAACCTTTAAGAAGTTGTTGGTTTACACATTATATATATATATATATATATATATATATATATATATATATATATATATATATATATATCTTTAGACTAATGAAACTATTACTGTAAGATTTCTTTATGTTCACTAATTGTGGCTGCTGCTGTGTATGAATATACTATTATTAAGACTCACTGCATTTTGTATCTAAATATACTTTGTAAACTTTGTAGTTTTTTTGTTACATGTTATTCATATGTATGTAGCTTTTCTCCCCAGGCCTCCACTGAAAATGGACCTGTGTCGAGTGGACTATCCCAGTAAACAAATGTAAAATAAAATAAATAAATAAATAAATTTTATGTGGGAAAACCATTAGAAAGTTTAAAAAAAGGATAAGTGAACATTTAGGTGACATTAAAAATGGTAAAATAACCAATGCCTTAGCTAGACATGTAAAAGTCTGCCCACAACACAGGTTTAAATTTACAGTAATGGAGCAGATTACAAAAGAAAATAGGGGATATATCACTGAAGAACACTTGAAGAAATGCAAACTAAAATGGCAACTTATTTTAGAAGCACAACATCCACCAGGGTTAATTGAGTGTTGTTCTATCAACTCAATATTGAAATTAAGACATTTAGATGTTTTATTTTAAACATATATACATAAATGTTTTAATAGACAATATGTATGTATATATATATATATATATATATATATATATATATATATATATATATATATATATATATGTTTACATTATTCATAAAAGTTGTTTGTAAAGGTTTTTACATGAAAAATGTACTGTATTTTTTAGGAATGGAGTGTAGCTTTTAAGGTTTAATTGCAGTAAATCTGAGTGGTGGGATTTACTGAGTTAATTGGTTGATTAGGGTTAAAGCATGTATATAAAGGAAGAAAGTTTTGTTTGGAAATGAGTTCTGATGATGTCTGGATGACGAAAGTGCTTAACTTCTGTGGATTTGTTTAATAAAAGCAGTCGAGACAAAGGTTGTAGACTCATTCAGTTGCTCTACAGAACTGTGTGGATTCTTGGTTTTGTTCCTGTTTCTTTTACCAGTTGGTATCTAATATATTGAAAAGAACTGGGCCTAAGATGGAGTCTTGCAGGACTCCTGTAGTGACTCATTGAAAGGAAGAGCAGATTTTTGTGGCCATTTTACTGCTTGCTGTATTCCAGATAAGTAACTAAAGAATCACAATAGAAAGGGTTATGATAGTCAAATTGAGGAGAATTGTGTGAGTAGTTGGTGAAGTGACACCAAACCAAAATGTTTTGATAGAAATGAGAACATAGAGGGAATTAATTTGTGATTGTTCCATTGTTGGCTTATAGTACTGGTAAAATTTAGGAGAGCAGTAATAGTGCTATGATGGGGCCTAATGTGTGTTGCATTCCTGAGAGGTTATTTGAGATTAGGTATTGTTTTTATTTGTGCATGGACAGATTTCTCTGTCTCCCTCTTAAAATGTCAATATTCAAAATGCTGAATGCTGACAAGATAAAAAAAGACTGAAAAACTGAAGATGAGAGACTCTCAAAAATTGCTCTTATTCTTAAAACTTCTCTTTGCAGGGGAGGCAAGCCTCCACAGCATCCCCCCTATGTGGAGAGCAAGCTCCCCACACCCTCTGAAATTATATATACCAACTCAAAGATCACCATACCTCAGAAAACAGGGAATATTCTGAGAAGTGACATCTTGGACTTAGTATATGTAAGTTTGATCTTTCATTCATTCATTCTCTGCATTTTGGGACTCACTCTCACTGGTCTCAACATTTCAAATGCTTACCCATCTCTCTAGCATTTTTGCGGGGGGGAGATAATTGCTATTGGCCTGTAAGTATTAAATTCTATGGATGTGCCACCTTTATGTAATGGAATAATGTAGTTTTTTTCCATAAAATTGGGATATATTTTCGTGATATGGACCTATTTTTTTATATCAACACAGGGAAGGTTATGGCTTTTAAATCATCTACTTTTAGGTAGTCGGATGGTAGTTGATTTGCAGGTATGGAGGTATTTTTTAGTTTAAGAAAAAGTTTCATTGTTACTCATGGTTTGGTATGGTATGGTATTTGCAGAAGTTTATACTCAAGTACTAAATTTATTTGGCCTTTTTTCACTCTTTTTAATAAAGGCTTGTAATTCCTAATTTGTTTAACATGTTTGCATGGAATTCTAAGGAATGTGTACTAGGGCAACTATAAAAATGTATTAAAATCATTTCTATGTACCACTGAAGAGGTTGCCTAATCAGTTTTATTCAGGAGGTGCTCATTTTATTAATGTTATTTTTTGCCATACTACATCATTTAGAAATACTTACAGGAAAATGGAAAGCAAAATTCTTTGATAGTCACTGAATGTCAAAAAATGTGAACACAAGACCAAGAATCACCAAAATCCATGGCCACTGTACCCAAATCTCCAAAAAATGTGGTTAGAAGCAGTAAGTTAAGAACAGCACATTTATTGGTACGTAATCTGAATCACACCAAACAGCAGCAAACAATAAACCAAGCACTTTTGTTCGGTTATTACCGAGCTTCTTCAAGGTTAAAAAATCTGTTGTGTAGTCAGCCATGTTAAATACTAAATGCAACATCATATGACATACCCCCCCATGTGAATCATCCCTAATCAGTTTCTTAAAAATACAGTGTGTATAAACTTTCCTTAAATATTAAATATATATTCCAATCCAAGAATCAAACTCAACTTTAAATTCAGTAATGCCAAAAATGAAAATATATAATATATTACAACACATGTAAAAACACATAAAAAATAATAAAATAAATAGTAGTGAACATGACAATAATAAATATTAAACTAAACCATGAAAGTAAATAAATGTAACATCTTCATTACCAATACAGCACATGGTAACCAAACTAAGGCATTAGGCTGAACTGCAAGAACATCCAATACCAGTGTGTTTAATGGGGAAATTTAAGCAGTCTACAAGAACCCCTGTTATAATCGTGCCCTTCTTAATTTGAGCACACTGTTTATATTCAAGGCGTCATTCATGTCCGGTGGTCTAATTGCATCCAGTCTAAGCTGCCAAAATAGTTCCCAATACTCCAACCTAGCTTCCCAGTTCCATCCCCGTGGGTCGGATGTCACTTGTTCTAGAATTGTAAACTTAATTTGCATATTTTCACATAGTTGTGAATGCTTAAAAAAGGCATTGGTCATTTTACCCTTACTAATATCATATTGATGTTCATAGACTCTTTTTCTAAAAAGCCTTTCTGTCTTGCCTACATAAAAACTGTGACAATGTAGGCAGATTCCCAGGTATACCACTCCTTTGGTGGCACAATTAAAGTATTGTTTAAACTTATATATAAAATTTCTGGAAGGGATAGAAATAACATCTTTATTCAACATGAAGGCACATTGGTTACATGAACCACATCTATGGGTACCCTTCTTCATTCTAGTGGAGTCATTCTTAACAGCCTTTTTTTTCTCAAAAAAGTCTTTCAAATTCACTCCTCTTTTTCAAACGAAACCTGGCACTGAAGGGATGAGATGTTTTATATCTTCATTCACTGAAATAATGGGCCAATACTTTAAGATGACCTGTTCTATTACCTGAGAGTCTGAAGAATATATATATGCAAAACTATTCTTAAATTTGGAGGTGTTGTTGTCTATCACCAACTCCGTACAGGCTATCCCGGTACCTAATAAAGGGTAATACCTAGATTCCCTGTTATCAGTAACTTCCTGGGCCAATCTATCAATCAAGTTGACTGGATATCCTTTTTCTATAAATAAGCCACGGAGTGTGTTGGCTTCCTCCAAAAAATATTCAAAAGTGCTACACATTCTCGAGGCTCGAATCATTTGGCCCTTAACTATCCCTTTTCTCTGGTAAAAAGGGTGCCCGCTACAAAAATGAAGGTACGCGTTAGAAAAGGTAATCTTCCTAAAATGTTTGGAATGAAAACAGCTGTTTGCGTAGTCCTTAATTAATGTTACATCCAAATAATGTAAAACATCTTGGTCAATGTTGTGAGTGAATCTAAGAAAATCAGTACATCCATTGATGTGTTCCAAAAACCCATTCAGGTCATTAATAGAACCATTCCATAGTAGGCAAATATCATCTAAATATCTGGTATAATGTGTAATGAACTTTTTCCATGGTGTATTGAACACAAATTCCTGCTCCCAATGGTAGAGTACACAATTGGCGTATAGCGAAGCACAGCATGCTCCCATCGCCACGCCTTTCTTTTGGCGAAAAAACTCTCCATTAAAGTAAATAAAATTGTTTGTCAAAACTGTGTCCATTAAGTCCACCACTAAATTGATGACGTTGCTAGCCAACATACCGTCAGGCGTAAGGGTTTGCCTAAACCATTCAAGTCCTACTATGTGAGGGATACTTGGAAATAGGTCTATAATATCAATGGTTACCATGTATAGCTCTGGACTAAACATCTGTCGGTTAATAACTTTTAAGAAATGCCAGGAGTCTTTGTAAATATGTGTAATTGGTGTTAAGACTCTTTTGGCTATATGATCTATAAATTTTGCTAAGGGCTCCGTAATACTGCCTGCCCCAGAAACAATGGGCCTGAATCTTAAAGGGGCTAGGCCTTTATGTGTTTTTGGAATACCAAATATTATTGGTACCCTTGGCTTCATAACATGAAAATAGTTATATAGCTGCTCATTAATAGTGCCTTGCAAGAGGTGGTCGTATAAATAATAACTAATTTTGGCATAAGCTAAAATAATTTCATTAAGGGACACCAGTTCATAATGTTCAACATCCTGCAACATTCCCTGTAGGATGAAATCGTAATCTAACTGGTACATTAGCACCACGCCCCCTCCTTTGTCAGGTTTCATAACCCGGCATTTTTCCTGCTTTAAATTCTCAATCAACTGGAATTCTTCGTTACTGAGGTTCAATGGGCACTTGTTTTTCTTGTTTTTACCAGCTGTTCTAATTTCTCTCTCTACCATTTCCTCAAATATCTTAAGAGATGGGTGTGGGGGGGGGGGGGTTAAAGGTGCTAGTTCTGGTGAAATCTGAATGGGTACTGGGTTGACCCTTAAAAAATATTGAAAGGTTTAGCTGCCTAATGAACAATTTAAAATCTATCAATGTGCTAGTGGTGTCAAAGGGACTAGATGGGACAAAGGTAAAACCTTTTGAAAATAAAGTAAAATGCTCATCTGTGAGCAAGCAATCAGTGAAGTTGTAAATTGTAAAATTATCTTTTCTGAAAATAATTTTTTTAGTAGGGGCCTCATCCATTGTTAATGATAAAACATTAACCAGTGGTTCTATTTCTGTATACGATTCCACCCTTGTTTCTGATGTCCCATCCCCCTCACTCCCCTGTTGGGAGGGTGCTGAAAATCCTGGTAGGACTGTTTCCTGCCCCACTCAGCAATTCTTTCACTCCTCCTGGGTGGTTCATTGTCAACCCTAACACCCTTATTGTTACATTACACCATGTTATCCCCTTCCACAAACACAGTGTCATAGTTGTTTCTCCAACCACCATTTCTGTAAATAGGGTAGGCTAAGCCTTCCTGGTATTCGTGCATATCCCTGTCAAGTTTCTTAATTTTCCTATTTAAAACTTTTAAACAGTGTTGGTCAACCTCATAAAAAACATTGTCATAGCTTCTTTTAACACTTCCAAAATTCACATCATTAGTAACATTTTGGTTAAGAGCGGTCAGCTCCTTCAATAAGAGTTCAGCCTTGGATTGGTACTCCACAATCATTAGTTTCAACATTTCTATACCCGCGTTGTTAAAAATGTCACATAACTTGTCATACAATTCAGTCCCTGGGTGCACACAGTTAGGAAATTTAAATAAATGAAGACCTTTGGGAACCCTGTTAACCTGTATGCATTCATTTAAGTAGTCTATCTCCAACTGGTTGTTTTTTTGCCATACCACATCGTTTAGAAATACTTACAGGAAAATGGAAAGCAACATTCTTTGATAGTCACATTGTTGTCTACCAGATGCAGTTCAGAGGGTGATTTATGTTTCATAAGCAGTGTGCCATAGGTAGAACTGAAGCATGCACTTAGCATCAGAGTGGTGCATTATTCACTGCTATCAGTGGTACAGTAAGCCCCATGGGGCTGCTGTAGTAAAGTACTACAATGTGGTGGAGAGGGGAGAAGATATTGCATGCAGGGCAAAAAAAATCAAACATTAGATCAGAGTAGTCTGGGTCACTCAGAAAGAGTAGTCTGTATGCATATTACATGTATAACACAAAAGAAGTCATGACAGGCATGCAATAAATATCAAGGATAATTAAAATGTACACTATATCCCAACAAACACACGAGTACAAGGTACCTGGAGATGATACATAAAACACTATGCTAACTTGATAATATTTTCTGTCAGCAGACAGCAGAAAATGGCCTTGATACAAATGTCATCCATTATCTTCCGCTGAAGGACTGATATTTTGAATCACTTCATTTTTTCCAACTATACCATAGACTGCGGTATTACATGCAGGCGACTCTTGATTATAATATATCACCACCTTATCACAAGTTCAATTTTCTTTGCATTTTCTGAAAGTGTCCTCTTCAATAAACACATCACACCAAATGACATTTGACGACCTTTATTAAACTTCCATAAACATAAATTTATTGAACAATATTTTAATTTATTGATCACAGCATGAACATTCATGTAAGTATTTACTAGGGCAATGCAAACCCCGCTTACCCTAGCTAAATAAACAGCAGCCTCACCTCCACTCACTTACATTTACTTATCAAGCAGTATCCCATCACTCACTTTCATTTCACAACTCATTGAATTAAACATCCAATACCAGATGGGAACAGAAGATGGCCAGTCTTGTCCCTCTTCTCTGCCTAAACACCAAACCTATAAAATAACCATGCAGTCGTCCATGTTCACAAAACAGGGAGGGAGGGTGGGTAACATGTCCATGCCAAAATCTGATCCCTTACCTAGTTACACTCACACAAAACCAGTTAAGACTCTCCTTGCACTTACCGCATTTATTCCCAGCCCTCCTACTTTACCAATTTAACCCTTCCATCCCACAACCTAACTTTCTTCCATTACCATCTTAACACCCATTTCTACTCCTATCTGCTGCTGTCCTTAAGATGTCCCTGGACAAATTGGTTTGTTCCCCAAATCTTATTTTCTGTCATTGAGGTAGATTTTCTATTATCATGACTAAGAAACTCGCATTTTCAATTATCTAATGCTCATCCCTTAAGTTTGCAGCCTTCACAGTTCTTTGTGTAATTTACTGAGATGCTTTCTACTCAGTAATCAGCAAATTATTCAGTTGTGACTACATTCAGGTCATTGAAAAAGTATTCCTTTATTCTTTGAAAACAAGATACTCTGGAGCTCACACAATTGTAATCTGCAGTAGACAAACAGGCTCCTGTACGTCTTAATCATTGCAAACGTCTTAGAATTATTATTAAGGAATAAAAGTTGCAGGTAAATATGTAAGAAAACTGAATCTATTAGCATGGACATTATGTTTGCAGCCTGATTTATGGTCAGTTTATAATTAACACAGGTATGTCTGGCATTATCCATCTTTACCAACACAAGAACTGGAAATGATCTTTTGCTAGATCTCACTACAATAATATTTACCCACTCATTTTTTTATTTGCAAATGATATTGCATTTGTAAAATTTTTGTGCAACATCAGGATTCTCTGAAATGGTGGCATTAACACCTCACTCTCGTCAGGTCACATTTTTCATACATACCAAACACGTCTTCCTCTGGATTAAACTAATTCAGTGCACTTTGGCTCATGTACTTTCTTTGTTCTCAGTTTAGGAGTAGCATACAAAGACAGATTTGACTGCAGAAAGCTGCTCTTTCACTTTTTACCACAGCTAAGAACAAGGTTTCTTTTTGTTTTCCATAGCACTCAGAAACTGCTATTTCTACCAACACAGATACAATCTTTAGTATGTATGCTTTAAGGTTTACAAAAGAATTCTATAAGCATTTCTTAGGAAACACTGTGCTAATCATGAGTTCATGCATGGTACATACTGGTGACAATATGTGCATATTAGTCCATGCTCACTTTTTATCATTTATAAAAATATTAATAGAAATTATTTTACTTTCTGTAGATTAAACTTATCAAAAACATTGATAAATTAATGTTGTTTATATATGCTTTTTCATATTTCCATATCTATTTAGTATTTTTACTGTAATAATTATTTTAGCCATCTTAAAACTGTACTTTGTAACAATGCACCCATTTTATATTCCCCAATTTTCCACAGCTGTTATAATTGCCTTATAAGTACAGACATGAGGAGAGTGATTTTTTTTTGCTACATCAATAACACAATTTTTATTCTTTAAACTTTTGCAGGTTTGATCATATTTTAGCCGTGCATACAGTCCTAGATTGTGCCTCATGTTTTCACAAGTCCTGTGTAGCTATCTGTGGTCTCCATATTCAATATAATCAAGAACTCCTTTGAACACATTAAATTCAGTTCAAGAAGTTGTTTGTCCATTCAAGCTGCACTCTGATTGCCAGTCACAAATCTCATCCAAACTAAAAACAAATGCACAGTTCAGAGTGCACAGCTTAAATTCAGCAACACACTGCATTACCATCTTAGACAATTGGTTACAAATATTAAACTGTTTATCAAATCTATCTGGAATTACTAGTAATTTAGGCTTACAATACCCCCTTATGACTTTTACTGTCTGTTTGTTTGATTTATTGCTAGTGTAGCAGACTCAAGTTTCTGATGTAATGTGTGGCTGCACCGATAGCACTGAATAATGCAGCCATGTGCTTCCCTGAATGAATGAAAGAATGTGATACATCACTAAAATAAAAGAAAAATAATAATAATAAAAATATTTCTTCTATATAGGCAGATCATGACTCCGTTGCTGGTTTAAACTAATTTCTTCTAAAATGAGCCACTGAAAATCTTTTTTAGTTGTCTCTTAGTATGTTAGATACTTTGAAGAAATTCATAATGAGAACAACAGTATGCTTGAAGCCATTTTATTTTCAAACACTGAGTGAGCAAAGGCTGAATGAATATGCACAGAGTTACTTATATATGGAGAAAGAGGTTATTTTTTTGCCATTCTACCTTCACTTTTCAATAAACCACAGTATATGAATGCAATATTTAATGTCTGACATGAACAAAAATCAGTGAAAATTGAACTGTGTTCTAAAAGTCAAGAATAGCCTCATTTTATCAATTAGTTCACCATTTGAAGGGGAACCCCTATAAAGAAATAATGAGAGAAAAAAACAGAAAATATTCCTGAGATGACCACCACGGAGCTAGAAGATAGCGTTGAAACCTTAATGTTAAAAATGTAAAACTTTAGGCTTTATTTAAACATAAAACTTCATTTAAAACCAAAGGGAAAAAAAGAAGAAACGTGCTTTCAACCTATTCAGGCCTTCTTCAGTTCAGTAAATCTTTTAGGTTTGTGCTGAATGTTTTAAACATCTATGTACCTATCAGGAACCTTTATTTTGGACACGCCTTCAGTAGCTTCAATTCATTAAACACTTAAAGAGCAAGCCTTCCTCAGATAATCGACTAATGGATATATGCCTATATTTTAACACAGGTTTAAGGGGAACTATAGCATTTAACCCTGGATATTTGTGTGCTCTAAGGTCAGTGATCCATTTTCCCGAGAAATAAAAACTGATAAATGGGCTGTTAGTAACAAATAACATACTTTTTGATGAACTGTTTAACAGCAGCGATGTCTGAAGCATTCAGATAAGTGTGGCTTGTTTACCTATACATAATGCCATTCATTAGATACAGAGACAACTATATGAAGAGTAGATTTTAAAAAGCGGCTAATAATGTCTCTGATGAATTTGCAATCTAGGAATACATGCATGGATATGAGAACAATACAGGCACGATGATTTAATGAAACACTGAAGTATTTCTGTGCATTAAACAAATAAGCAAAAGCAAGAGGAAAAAAAAATCATAGACGAGATTGTAATTCATATGCACAACAAATTGAATTTATCTTCCGAACTTAACCATAAAGTGATATTCAGATTTAGACTGCTGAAAATAATTTATTAGTGGTTTCAATGAGTTTCATTAATGCACATGATGACAAATTGCAGCTGAACCTTGCCGAGCAAGTCACTGTCTGCAGAAACATGAAATTACTATGATTTCAGGCTGGAGAACTGACCGCTACAAAAGCTCAGCATATAGGTAGGTATGTAAGTTTTTTAACTATTATATCAAAAATATTATCACTTGGCTTGTGGAAACAGTTGAGCTGCACAGGGCAGCTACAGCAATAGCTCCATTCTTCAATTTGTTTTTCATGTACCATGTACAAAGAGCTGATGTTGTCCATCAGCAATTTTATCACCCAGTGCCAAGATGCATGGATGCAATACCTATTGCTCAAAATTGCTGCCCTTTTTGTGACTGACTGTGTCAAGACAAAGCAGTAACCATGAGCAGAATGCATTGGGTTCCAAGATGTCTACACTGAGCTTCCACAGTTCTCTGAATCACTTTGCACTTAGCCATTATACTTGTTAAGGTGAAGTACAAGTTTTTGGCCAATCTGAACAAGTCAGCTTTCAATCCAAGTTGTACAAAAAAAAAGGTGAATGGGGGCTAACCCTGAGGTGGAGCACTATGAAGTCCAGACTAGGCCAAAGGAGAATCAGGGTCAGTAAAGTAGCCTGGTTCCTGAGGATCCAGACAAAGGGGATAGGGCAAAGTGACATTTTTGCCAGATCATATATCCTTGGAGGAGAGATGCTTACATTGAAAGACTTTTAGAAATCAGTTGAGCCAATTATACTAATCCAGAGATGCATAGATCTATAACTACATCTATATCTATATCTATATCTATATCTATATCTATATCTATATCTATAGCTATAGCTATATCTATATTGGGTTCCTATTAGATTGTCGAAACTCCATTTATGAGAATACAAAATCATCAACACATATTGCACGAAATACGTAATCATCGAATGTGCAAAACCGCGAAGTTCGAAATGTTGAAGTGTTTTGGTTGGCCCATCTGTGGTATAGCTCCGTAAGGTAAGTTTGCGATAGTTACGGACCTTAGGGTTAGGGTGCAAGTTAAGGTAAGTGCATAGATAGGTAATGTGTGTAAGATTTAGTGTAGTGTTAGAAGTAGGGTTTTGTTAAATGTATTTATGTGTATTATTTATTTTGTTTGGATATATCTCTGTAGGGGAAGTGTGCTGTAATTATGGACCTTAGCGTTAGAGAGGGGTTAAGGATAGTGCATAGATAGTTGTGTATGTGGGGTTTAGTGTAGGGTTAGAAGTTGAGTTTTGGTGCTTTACTTTAGGGTTAGGAGTAGGGTTTGGTTAGTGTATGTATGTGGTTTATTCATTTGGTTTGGGTAGGTAGTATGTAGCAGGTGGTGGGGTTGGCCGACTATGAACATTCGATATTTTAAATTTTGTGGTTTAATGCGTTCGGTATTTTCGTGATTCGAGTAACACGTGTCACTGTTTTAGTATTTGATGTAATGGATTTTCTTTGATTTAATATAGACCCTCTATATCTATATCTATAACAATATCTGTATCTACATCTATATCTTTATCTATATATCTACATCAGTCTATATACTGATAGCTATATCTACAGCTATAGCTATATCTATAGCTACCTATATCTGTATATGTATCTCTATCTATATATCTATATCGACAGCCATAGCTATATTAGCTGTATCTAAATCTCTCTCTCTCTCTTTATATATATATATATATATATATATTATATATATATAGATATATATATATATATATATATATATATATATATAGATAGTGCATATAGGAAATGGTGGTGGAATCGTGGTTAGTTGATAATAAAGGTATCCTCCCACACCTGTATGGACTGCATCATACTGGGACACCATGATTTCATGATTGCACAGATTTCCTGACTGCTTTTAGCAAGGCCTAAATAAAGGAAAAATAGCAAGAGTACTATTTTCAAACTTTACTTAAAAAAAAAAAAAATCTGCAACGGACAATGGTTTCCCTGCCTAAAGCTGATGTCCAAAGGCATAAACCAAACTGAGGGTCAGTAAAGCTGGAACAGATGATCATGGAGAGGATTCAAGACTTGATTGACGTCAGACAGTTGCAGTGGGCTCCAAAATGACTAAATAAAGACTTTATTTAGATAAGAATGGGTCCACTGGGAATGAAATAGTATAGTTTATGAATAGATACAGTGATACAGTGGAAATAAGTGAAGGAAAAGCAGAAGTGGTAGCTACATGTAACATTCCCATACACTCTCAAATGCACATATGTGTTCATGGGTGTGTGTGTGTGTGTGTGTGTGTGTGTGTGTGTGTGTGTGTGTGTGTGTGTGTGTGTGTGTGTGTGTGTGTGTGTGTGTGTGTGTGTGTGTGTGTGTGTGTGTGTGTAAGGTAGTATCACTGCATTCACATACTCAACAGTAGGTTTTCTGAAAGGAAAATCCAAAAACTTTTAGTCACTGAAGAAAAGACTCTCAAAGCAAAAAAAAAAAAAAAATACAGATGTTTTAATGCATTATACTGCTTCTTTTTATTAAATATTTTGCTGTTTTTTGACCAGATCTTTAGAACAGTCTTAAAATGCTAACTCTATATAGTCACCTGTAGCAACAGCAGGACCAGGTAGATACTTTGTAGTACCTTTACCAATGACCTCATCACTTAGTGCCACAGAAAATGACAGCCCTGTTTTCTCCTATTTCCCTTCTACAAATAATACTCAACTGACTTTTCACTGAAAAGAATGAGAAAGCCAAGGCAGAAGGCTATCCTGCAGAACGAGAAAGAATAATCCATCTTGAACAATAGAGAGAAATAATTCAATGTGAAAATAAAATGCAGGAGTGATGCTGTTAGTGAGAGAAGGAAGACATGCTGGAACAGTCTGAATGTAGAGGTTCCCTGCAGACCTGTTTTTACTTTATTTAAACAAGTAATGTTCCTTCTGCATTAAGAACATGTACATATATATATATATATATATATATATATATATATATATATATATGTGTGTGTGTGTGTGTGTGTGTATTAATATATTATTTTTCAGTCCTTGTGTTAGGAATATGTATGATCCAGCACTGAAGTAATGATGTCATTTGTACAAATGGGTATGTGCCGGCTTCTTTAAGCAGGCCTTGTAATTAATTTTGGACAAGTGTTGTACATGTGCAGGACTCTCAGTCCAGGATATATTAAACACAAATGGTGACAATGGAACTTCATTAGCTAGTTGCTCATTTACCAGTATCTAAAATTAAACAGTGGTCAAGCTAAACCAGAAAAATGTATTCTAATAAAAAAAATGTAGTGAAATGTGCAAGACAAAAAGCTGTGTTCAAATTTAGGGTGACATCCCTCCCACGTACAAAGAATAGATTAAGACATGTTTATTCAGTCACTGATGTAGTTCTTATAATGAACCAAGAGCTTATAGATAAAAGAATCATAGGCAAGATTCCCTCTGCTCTGCCTGCTCCAGGCAAGGTAGTAAAAGGTTAGTAAAAGATGAATGCTTTGATTCAAAGTCCGTTCTGGTAAAATACTTGGCAGGAACTAAAGACTGTCTATGAACATGCTTTGTCTCTACAGAAGATCAAACAGTAAAGTTCATACATCAAAAGCAATAAATGTCTCTTGTGCTGAAGTAATTTCAGTTACGAATGAAGCTTTCTATTAAAGAAACAGTAGGTCACAGCTAACAAAATGTAAGTCTTAAGCCATGACCATACATCTAATGAGAGAGTTCAGAAATATTACTCTCCTCAAAATCAGCGAGAAACCTCTACTTGTCCAAGTGCATGTTCTTCAACTGTTACATAAAAAGCTGAAATAATGACAGACAAATACCCTTAGGACAGAAATATTGTATGCAGTAACCTGATGGGAGCATTTCTTTCTCAGGACTCATTTCCCCGGTAGATGTCATTTGCAGAAACACTGAAAAGAAACCTGATATGAACATTTCTTTTTTGGAAAAATTTCTTTGGTATTAATACCCAAGATAAGTTACTTCCATTTCATTAAATAGCTCTTGCTTTAATTCTTTCTCAGTTCTCCATTTCAATTCAGCCTGCCTTGACAGCCATGTTTCTTGGTTGTTTTAACTACTTTTGGCCCTACCTTTCTCTTTCCACCCCCCTTTTGTAGAACTTGTTTTGTATATAGCACAGGTGCTGAAGTTTGTTGCATCAGTTACAGCTGAATATGTATCTCTCCATTACCAGAGATGTATTTTCTACTAGTGTTCTAATTTGACTTTACTTTAATGTACCATTTATTTACTTATACTTTATTGACCAGGTTTGGGCTAGAGCACTGAGGAACTTACACTACTCTTTTTGATAGGTGCTGTGGGATTATTTACATCTGCATGAACTACCACCAATAAAAGCAGATGGGGCTTTGGTTTCAGGGACGTCGGGAGGCATACGCAGTGTACTGATTTCAGTACAACGTCTTTAGAAGAGGGGTAGCTTTTTAAGCAGTGCTGCTCCTTTAAGGATGCTGGGCGCCAGAACCCTAGAGCTGAGCTCACATCATATCCGGCTGCTGGGCGCCAGAAACATAGAGCTGAGCTCACATCACGTCATGTCCGGCTGGCTGCACGTGGGAAATGTATATCAGGGGGCAATGGATTATCGGCGTCAGGTCCGTCTGGCTGCGAGCGGGAAATGTGCGCAAATGGATTATCGTTGGGGCAATCGAGGCTGCAAGTGGGAAATGTGTGTGAATGGATTATCGTTGGGGCAATCGGGTGAACGAGATTATCAGGTAAGCAATAGAGTGTGTGTGTGTGTGTATGTGTGTGTGTGTGTGTGTGTGTGTGTGTGTGTGTGTGTGTGTGTGTGTGTGTGTGTGTGTGAGAGTGAATGGATTATCGTTGGGGGCAATCAAGTGAATGAGATGCATTGCTGATACTGTACTGTGTTGTAAATGGGGTTGGATGATGTAGTCCTTTTTGGCGAAGATATCTAGTAGTAACTATGAACATGTTATCAGTTTGCCATTCATTCCCTATTGCAATATTACTAGCTTATCATTTTTTTTAATGCAACATAGGCAATTTATTCCTACAGGGCAACAGGCACTTTATTTGTAGATGAAACAATGAAATATAAAGTTTGCTAGCAGCACCCTCTTCATTAGTTACAAATTTTTTTAATGTGGAATTATGTAGATGGCTTTCACTAGTTCAGAGATTGTGCATATTTACTGATACTGGTGGACTGTAGAAGCTTGAGTAGACTTTTATGATGGAAACGTTCTGAATTGGGCTGTTTTGTCATTATTGGTGCATGCATTTTGTTTCATTGTTTACTGGAAAAATGTTAAAAACAATAAATTTAAAACGCTGTCTAACAACTATACTGTATTGTACATGGAATATAATTTAATACAATCAGGGAGGTGTATCAAAGAGCACGTGTATGTTTCATGTGCAAGGGGCCTATGATTTGAAAACAGCCCAAAGTTAATCTTTATCTGCCACTGGCAAAATGTATTTTCTTTGAATGTGGGTTTCAATGCTGTTTCAATGAATGTGAGTTTCAAGGGCAGAGAAGTTTTAATGCTAAGTCTAGTTTCATTGTGAGACTGCATTGCTTTGTTTAGCAGATATTTATTGGTGTTTGTGCTGTAAAATACAAAATAAAACTTTTCTGGCAAATAATTTAGGAATGAAGTCACTAAATAATGACAGGCATTAAGTTTCAGACGTCATAACCTTCAGAAAAATGCATGCTAAAGCAGGGCCTGCTATTCTATCAACTGTCTTAAGTTTATACAAGATCAATTTTTAGTACTGTTTGTATGTTCCCGCAATATATTTGGCCTTGTCCAGATTTCCTGCATTAAGAGGTTGAGAGGTACGTGCAAATAAATCACTTTATAGAATTTGAAATATCCAAACCTCTCAACTGTCCCCAATTTTGGCTCAAAATGTTGCTCTCCCCCTAATAATCCCTCCGCAAAACAGCAATTTTGGAAGAAAACGTGCAGGGTTTACAATTATAAATAACTGTAATGATCAGAGTTATACATTACTTTTATTTCAGAAATGCATGTAAATTCTCTAATTTTGTCAGCTGTTCAAGTTAACAGTGCTCATATTAAAATGGTGTCCCTTCTTTGACAGGTTCCCAGCTGTATTGTCTGGCAATTTTATATTTTTGCATCACATTTTTGGTCCGTTTTTCATAAAATTGTGGTTTTCTGGCAAATTAGCAGCAAATCATTAAAGGCTGAAGTTAGAAAATAATGGCAGGCATTTGAGTTTCAGATTTCATACCTTTCAGAAAATTCGTACTAATGCAAGACCTACTACTATTATATTATCTTTCTAAGTTTATAAGAGCAATATTAAAAAAATGTACTTATTTTTGGGCCTTTGCCTCAGTTTTATTTATGGGTTTGTTGCTCTAAAAGGTTGTGAGGTATTTGTGTGTGTGTGTGTGTGTGTGTGTGTGTGTGTGTGTGTGTGTGTGTGTGTGTGTGTGTGTGAGAGAGAGAGGTAGGTAGGTAGCATACCTCTCAACTGTCCAAATTTTGCAGAATGTTCAGACTGTTGCCCCGTATTTTTTGTCTGTTCCTCATAAATTTTGTGATTTTCTAGAAAATCATTGAAGGCTGAAGTTGTTAAATAATGACAGACATTTGAGTTTCAGACTTCATGTACTTTAAAAAAATTAATACTAATCATGTTATTCTAGCAACTTTCTCATACTAGCACAAATCCTGTTATTCTAGCAAATTTCTAAGTTCACAGGAGCATTATTTAATATCTGTCCATGTTTATTTTAGGCTTTGTCCATATTTCTTGCACTAAGAGGTAGGTAGGGGTGTGTGTGTGAATGAAACACTCTAGTTAGGCGTAGCAGGTGGTTAGTAATTTACTCAAGCTCAAAACCTGTACCTTTGTTATAGAAAGCAAAAGTATGACTCCTCTACCCCAACTACCATGCTGCATTTTTCACAGAACTGACTTTCAGGTTCATTTTCAATTCAAGGAACCGAGTTTGAGTGAATCTATATTATATTACTGAAGAGACATTACAGAAAAGGCATTACAGAAGAGGCATATTTAAATACCAGATCTCCCTGGTGTAAGCGTCCCTTGGTCGGCCGCGTGGTGTGCTGCTCCCTGGAAGCCAAGTACTGCTAATCGGGTTGTCCCCCACTGCTGTATGACTTCCCACAAGTAACCTACTTCTCTGAAGCCTCAACGCAGTGTCACAAAGTGTGAACACCTGGAAGCATCCCCATATATTTCCCAGATTTGGCTATTGCTGATAGCCCTAAAGATTTCCTCCTGGAAGCCAAGTACTGCTAATCGGGTTGTCCCCCACTGCTGTATGACTTCCCACAAGTAACCTACTTCTCTGAAGCCTCAACACAGTGTCACAAAGTGTGAACACCTGGAAGCATCCCCATACATTTCCCAGATTTTGCTATTGCTGATAGCCCTAAAGATTTGATCCTGGAAGCCAAGTACTGCTAATCGCGTTGTCCCCCACTGCTGTATGACTTCCCACAAGTAACCTACTTCTCTGAAGCCTCAACGCAGTGTCACAAAGTGTGAACACCTGGAAGCATCCCCATATATTTCCCAGATTTGGCTATTGCTGATAGCCCTAAAGATTTGATGTATGTGTCTTTTAGTACCTTTTATTTTTACTTACATTTGCTAAGACCTGTCAGAACTGGGCCAGCACACTCACAGAACCTACCTAGGCCGTCTTATCTCCCATTTAGAATATTTTCCTGTTTAACCTAAAGTTGAGGTCTTTCCCCCTTTACACCACTAGATGGCAGCACAATACAGTGACTTATTTTCTATACCCTACTGAGGTTTGTTCTTCATCTCTGTTAAATTAACCTTATTTTTTGTAACCAAGTTTTATCTATTAAGCGAATATAGCAGTCACTGATTCACAGATTATAAGTAAACTGTTTTTTATTACCTTTAAAGCAAACTGGTTTGCCTAAATTTACTCTCATAAAACTTCCACAATAAGGTGCTCCTTATCTGCCTGATATACTTCGGAGACAAGCTCTCTGGAAGGTCTGATTGGCTCCACACAATCTACTGATTGGTTCTGCCCCGCTACGCTCCCCTACCCTACCCCCATATCTCACCCACCCCATTGTCCTTACACTTATACTTCCCTAACCACACCCCCCCTGAGCCATCCTATCCCCTGTAACTGCTAATTAATATAACTCCTTCTCGTCCCTCCTTAACTACCTTATCTATTATCTCTCTCTTAATTACTATAACCCCACCCATCCCTCTTAATTTTACTCTATCATTTCCCTTTCTCCTAACATCTACCTTTCACTTATGCTCTTATCTACTCCACTCAGGAAAACTATTACCTATCCTATACTTTAACTTGCTTTTTACATACTAACCCTACCTCCTAGGACTTAAAACTCTTCTTAGCAGTATGTCTCTCATATCTAAAACTATACTAACTAAACTAATATTCACATACATATGCTCTCTATGCTTAACCTTCAGCTATCTCCTTACCTCTTATGAAAGAACTAATTATTTCCACTTTACTACCTGCTACAAACAACCTTCCAAAATCCTAGTTATAATTTTACTCATGCAAACATTATAAGCACCCCCAACTACTTACTACCCAAATACCATAGACATACACACATTAACTTCAACAATCCAAACATAAGGAGGCTAAAATACCTAGCCAACTTTTCATGCAAACCATCACTAGAACTAAAAACACCAATCCTTAGTGATGGTGACATCCACCCTAACCCAGGACCAACTAATAACTCTACTGACATAACTTATAATATCTCACATTCTATCCCACCTACACTAACCACTGTTCCTAATGCCTTACTCATTGGACATCTCAATATCCGAAGTATTAATAATAAGATTGCCCATCTCCATGCCCTCCTGGATACTCACTCCTTTGACATTCTCTGTCTTACTGAAACATGGCTGAAACCTGGTACTAAAGGCAATGCAATACTTCCCCCTGGATATAACATTTTGAGAATTGACCGCTTAAAACGTAAGGGTGGAGGAGTAGCACTTCTGTTTAAAAATGAACTAAAAATCTCCTCACCACCTACCAACTCATTAAATGATGATAAATCTGAAATCCTCATTTCTAAACTACAACTAAACCCTAATAAATCAATATATATCATCTGTATCTACCTACCTCCTGGCAATAATTACACTAAAATTGAGAATATCCTTAGTTGTATATCTTCTTCTTACCCACAAGAAACTATCATTTTAGGTGACTTTAATTGTGATTGGTCCACTGTCAACACAAATAATCCTTCATCTCATATAAATCTTCATGGCTTTACTCAGACAATCAATAATCCCACAAGAATTAATAAACCCAATAACAAAGAAAGTATTTTAGACTGGATTCTTACTAACAAACTGCAACAAACATATACAGTAGGAACTTTGCCTGATGATGTAAGTGATCATTCCTTAACTTACATCACAAGACAAAAAAGTGACATTAATTACACCCCTACCTACAGGGTCTCACGCAGCAATAAACACTTTAACCCATTACTATTCCAAAATGAACTAAAAGCCTGTAACTGGAATCTTCTAAGAACCCTAACCCTTGAAGATGCTATCAATTACTTCAATACCAAATTCGTATCAATCATTGACCAACATGCTCCAAAATGATCTGTCAGAGTTAAATCTAAACCTGCCCCCTGGCTGTCCAAAGAGACAAGACATAAAATACTACTTGGGAATAAATCTTGGGCTAAATGGAGAACTACAAAAACTATTTCAGACCATCAAACCTTTAGACAGTTAAGAAATAACTCAAAAAAGCTGTTTTTATAGATAAAAAGAACTACTACTGTAAACTACAGCAAACTCATCATAACAACCCCAAAAGGTTGTGGTCAACCTTAAATTCGCTCCTACACCCAGGCCACTCTAGTACACCTTCCCCCTCAGGGGCCGAAATGAATACCTCTTACCAAACTGCCAATGCCTTTAATTCCTTTTTCACAGACACCATTAATTCATTAGCAAGTCAACTTACTATAGACAAATCTTACCCCCCCCCCACCTGTATACCTGGTAATCTCCCCATATTTCAACTACAACCTATCTCTACTTCCTATATCCTAAAACTCATCCAAAATCTCAAACCCTGTACCCCATCTGCAGATCAGCTACCATCTGAATACCTACAAAAAGCAGCAGAAGCAGTAGCTTATCCTATATCTCTCCTTATAAACAGAGCCATCAATGAAGGAACCATCCCTGCTATCTGGAAAATTTCCCACATAATCCCATTACATAAAGGAGGCAGCTCAAACAAGTATTCTAACTACAGACCTATAGCACTCCTATCACCCTTAGCAAAAATTATGGAGAAATGTATTCATCATCAGCTAATGCACCACTTAACTCAATATAACTTACTAGCCAACTGCCAACATGGCTTTAGGCCATTTCATAGCAATACCACAGCTCTCCTATCCTTTACCGAGTGTATCAATAGAAACCGCAATAATAGTATCCTATCATCTGCACTCTTCATAGACCTGTCAAAGGCCTTTGACATGCTAAACCACCATATGCTCTTACAAACCCTTGAATCGCTCTCTCTAGATACCAAAGCTGTTCAATGGTTTACTTCCTACCTTAGTAATGGGCAACAGGCTGTTCTCTGGGAAAATACACTTTCATCCTTTCTGCTAGTCTCTCTTGGAGTACCACAAGGTTCCATCCTAGGTCCTCTCCTTTTCTCTTTATTCATAAATGACTTACATGTAGCAATACCTCAAGCTACATGTATTCAATATGCAGACGACTCAACACTCATATGCTCTGGAAATACCTCCTCTGAACTACAAACCCTAACAGAACATATTTAGCACAGTTGAGGCATGGTTCTTGAAACGTTGCCTACTTTTGAATGCCAATAAAACCAAACTCCTGCTTTTTAGACCTAATAGTAAGTCCCCCCTCTTAGACTTCACTATTAGTTCCAATAATGGTACATGTATAGTCCCCGACTCTACCACAAAACTGTTAGGTATTATAATTGAAAATAACCTCACCTTTGATAACCATATTAATAATACTATTAAAACCGTAAACAGAAAACTTGGCTCCTTATATAGAATTAAAACCTTTCTAACTCCACAGGCCAAAATTACACCCGCTCACTCTCATCTTATTTCTACTCTTCTTTATGCCTCACCCATATACACTAACTTAAAGAAAAATAACCTTACTAAACTAGCAAATGCATACAATAGCATTGCTAGATTTGCTACTGGAAACCCATTTAGAACTCACCACTGCCAGAATCTACTACAACTAAACTGGCTAGAACTGAAAAATACACTATTACTCTCCCAACTTACCTTTGTTCACAGGATATTTTACTAACCAAAAAATACCCCTATACTTTCTGACTTTATTTCTCCCTATTCTAATCTAAATTCACTATGCTCCTCTAATAAACTTCTTGTGAAGCTAACTAAGTCCAATAACATTGCAGGTGATTCTCTATTCTCCAACACCATAGGTAAATACTGGACTCTACTACCTACCACTCTAACTATTACATCATCACCCTTCCTCTTTAAACAAAAGCTCAAACAACACCTAAAAACACCCTGGCTATGCCCATGCATCAATCCCGACTAATCTTATACACCCTCTCTTACCTCTGTTCACTCACTCCCTTCAGAAGACTATCTCAAAAACACCTTTGTTAATTAGCCTCTGATACAAATTAATTTAGAACGTAGTATGGTTGTATGGTTTATAATTGCTTATGCAATTATACTCTTCATGAATGTTTTACTAAAGTATAACTCCCCTATTCTTTTACTGTAAATAAAAGTAAATGTCCTTCCTAGTATAAACTTCCTACTAGTATATTTTAGATTGAACCTTATTTCTGTTTGTATTCTTACTAACTACTTGCTTTTTTTATGTAATGACTTGTTTGTATTAACTTTAATGTGGAGCATTTCTCCCCGGGCCTTTGCTGAAAATGGAAATATATCCAGTCGGACTAGCCTGGTAAACAAATGTAAAATAAATAAATAAATAAAATAAAAATACAGTGAATGCCTCTTCACCAACACTAAAAGAGCGAACCGTGAATTGTGGTAGCTTGGCTGGGGAGGGGGGTGGCAGTCTGAGAGCTGTGAGTACAAATTTGAAAATCCTAGCTACACCCCTGTTTGGTTTAACATCTCATCTGAGAGTCATCACACTCAGGAATGCAACATCCCCCTTATACTGACTGCAATATCAACAATCCGTCTTAACTAGTATGGGAATAGAACCACAATCTTCTGCACTAAAGGTGAGTGTGCTATCTATTGTGCCACTGATGCTATTTTCCACTGAGCCCATTTGCATAGTTTGCTTTTTCTAAAATAGAGTGAAATGCTAAGCCCACATGTATGTATGTATGTATGTATGTATGTATGTAATGTATTTATTTATCATTTTATTTTTAGTTAGCCCCAAATTTGTCATCCTTTTTTCTTAACAGCATTAAAATATATAATAACAGTATTTAGACATTATTTCATGTTATTTATCAGGTTTTGGTTGATATTCTGTGTTAGTCCTCAGTGGCCAATGTTTTGACAATTTTTAAACTTTTATACTTTTGGAGTTGGACCAACTACTGCCATCTTCACATAATTATTATTACTCCCCCAGTAACCCTCAACAATGTGAATCTTTTACAATGTTACTTCCCATTATCTTTTTAGGTCAGCGTGTTCTCTTTTTCAGGAAAAAATGGGTAGCCAGGGAGGTTGAGATATGGATTATATGATGCGGAACTCTTCTGGAGGAATTCAGTGGGTGGAGAAACTGTTCTTTGTTATGCAAACAATTTTACTTTCCCTTTGTATTCTACATTTGACAGCATAGATGGTCACTGTTGTCTAGAC
This sequence comes from Protopterus annectens, assembly GCF_019279795.1. Taxonomy (NCBI): domain Eukaryota; kingdom Metazoa; phylum Chordata; order Ceratodontiformes; family Protopteridae; genus Protopterus; species Protopterus annectens. Next base: position 1,048,201,246 of record NC_056741.1, read on the forward strand.
ACACGCACACACACACACACACACACACACACACACACACACACACACACACACACACGTGCACTCGCACATGCATGCACACGCACACACACGTGCATACACACAAGCACCATTATTCAGAGACCCTCTGAGTGTGTGGGAAGAAGGGCATCTTCTATGTATATACCAATCAACAGTGGTACTCTGACTCAAATCTGCACAGGTCAGTCCACTGTTGATGACTACTGAGCCACCATCTGTCCATTGGAAGGCCAGGTTCTTGATGACTGCTTAATTTTTTTACTTCTAGGCTCTCCTTCATGGACTTCGACCTGCATCTCAGCAGAGTACCGCTATACTACACCAGCTATTCAGTGAGATCTTCTATCCCTTATCAACCTTTATTTACCATTTTATGTTCCATCTAAGCAGAACCATATGCAGAGGTATGATACGAAATTGCATTCTAAATGCAGTAAAACCCAATATAGTTTAATACATCTTAGGTTCATAAGTTCATAGGTTCATACTAGGCTATCTGCCCTAGGGCATTTACAAGCCTAGCCAGAGTGTGTTTGGCTTTCGCCACCCCTTGGAATGAGTTTACTGTGCCCTTATTAAGGTTAGCTTACTGTGCCTCTGTCTAGCAGTGACATAGAAGTGATCCCTGGGGTAAACTTACGATCTCCCGTCCACTCGTCAAGATTCTTCTTGAAGAGAGTCAGTGAGGGGCTCTGCCTAACATGGACTGAGATTCTATTCCAGAGTGAAAGGAGCCTCTGGGTTATGAATCTGTCCCTCCAGCATGTCCTATTTAGTTCTGTGCTGAGGTTCAAGTCTCTCGAGCCAGTAGCTCTAAGGGATTTGGATTTTCTGAGGTGGAGCATGTCCATTAATTCCGGGTTGGACATGGCTTTACGCCAGGCATAGATCGCCTCTGAGTAGGCGGTATGCAACTGAGTAGAGCTGGAGTTTCTTTAGCCGAGCAGCATATGGCATCTGTTTGACTCCCTTGATCCTCTTTGTGAGGTACTTTTGGAGTCTTTCTAGTTGCTGCAGGTGTTGGGTAAGGTACATCCCAAATGGGGCATTGTACTCAATTATGGGCCTGATGAGGGATGAGTAAAGGGGCACAATGACCTCCCTTGATCTAGATGTGAATCCTTTCATGATAAGGTGGGCTATATAGAAGGTCTTTCTAACCACTTTGGCAATGTGGTTGTCAAAGGAGAGGTTACTATCAACTTGGGTCCCCAGGTCCCTAATTACTTCTTACGTACTTAATGCATTACCACCAATGTGGTCATTTGTGGGCACTTTGTTTTTGTCAAAGGGTATGACTATACATTTTTTGGCGTTTAGTTTAAGGCCATGGCTCTGGAGCCAGTTATCCGTCTCTATGAGACCCTTTTGGAGTTTGCTTGTGTCAGCTGGGGAGTCAATTATGGCGCCCAGTTTGCAGTCTTCTGTGAACTTGGTCAGCCACAGTCCTCCCGTGTTAGCCTGTACCTCAGAAAAATATATACCGAATAAGAGAGGTCCCAGGACTGAGCCCTGTGGGATGCCACTTCTAACTGGTTTAGAGTCTGACATGGCTCCAGCAATTCTGACCATGTGGGTTCTGTCCTTGAGCCAGTTTGCAACCCATCTTATGACATAGGGGTTTATATTTAAGCTGGAGAGTTTGTCTATGATGCCCGAGTAAGGTATTGTGTCAAAGGCTTTTGCGAGGTCCAGGCAGGCTGTGTGAACTACCTTTCCCTCATCAATGGCCTTGGTGACTGTTTCAAAGAAGTTGACCAGGTTCAAGAGGCAGAATCTGCCCTTAACAAAGCCAGATTGGGTAGGATCCAGTGTCTGTAGGTCCCCAATGTCTTTGCTTATGATATCCATAATGATCCTCTCCATAGCTTTGCAGACCAGGCTAGTCAGGCTTATGGGGCGGTAGTTTCCAGGGTCCGTAGAAGCACCTCCTTTGTGGAGTGGGACCACTGTTGCTGTACGCCATTCTTTGGGTACATATCCTGTAGTAAGGCTGAGATTGAACAGCAGCTTTATGTGAGGGTTTAGCTCTTCTTGGAGTTCATGTAGCACGCAGCCTGGGACACCGTCTGGTCCCATTGATGCTGTGTTTTTTGCTTTGGAGAGGGCGGCTCTCACCTGGGCATCTGAGATGTCAGGGAGACAACACTCTACTGGGATAGATATTTGTCCTTTTGGGGGGAGGGGGGAGAAGTTTGCACTGAACCTGTCTGCCAGAATGTTGGCAATGTCTGTGGGTTCAGTGTATTTTTTGTCATTATGGAGTAACTCTGAGCATATCTGGGAGTTGCCACCCAGGTTTCTAACATAACTAAAGAAAGCCTTATGATTATCTTTAGTGTCTTGTGCAATTTTTCTCTCGAAGCTGACCTTGGATGATTTTATGAGTGATCATTGTTTTTTGCTAGTACTGATCAGAGATGCCTTCCCTTTTAGGGATTTTGCTCTATCATGTAGTAGCTTCCTCCTTCTGTTGTATAGCTTGTTTATGGCTGGGGTCCACCAGACAGGACACCTGCCTTTGGGGGATTGGATCTTGGTTTTATTTGGGATTGCATGATCCATGCATTCCTGGTGGTGTCCCTAGAATGCGTTTATAAAGGATTCAGCAGATTGGGCTGTAGTTTCCACTGGCCCGGGGGCCATGAAGGATTCCACTTCAGTTTTAAGAAGTGTGAAGTTAGCTTTTGAGAAGTTCTTCACTGTGGTCTTCTGTGCTGGGGGTGGGATGTGAATTTCCAGTGAGATTAATTTATGGTCCAATCTTACCAATGAGGGGCATACTTCTGGTATGGAACATTGTGTCTACATGTTGGTGATGATCAGATCTAGTATGTTTTCCCCTCTTGTGGGAGTGGTGACTAGTTGTTCCATAGCATTTGAGTTTATGAATTCTAGGACCCTTTGGGATAGGGTGTTGGGGCTTGAGTAATGCTCCCAGTCTATATTTGGGTAGTTGAAGTTCCCCAATATGATGGTGTTTGGAGAGACCTTCATATTCTCCAGTGTCTTCAGGAACACCGAGTGGGGTTCCTGAGTTTGAGAGGGTGGTCTGTAGCATGCTACAAACTGAAAGGCAGTTTTGCCCACTGTTAGTTGCACATGGATGGTCTCCAATGCTTCGTGCAATGCCACTAACCTGGAGGTATGGGTATCCTTGATGAATATGGATACCCCCCTCCTTTTGTGGTTCAGTCCGAGTTTTGGGGCCGAAAAGCATGATATGAGGTATAACCTGGTAATGCTGGGGTGCTGTCGGGAGCCTTGAACCAGGTTTCTGTCACTGCACAGACATCGATGTTCTCCTTACTGAGGGGGGCTTCGAGAGCATGCATCTTGAGGTTTAGACTTCTAGCATTGAGCAGTATTACCCTTAATTTCTTTATACTTGTGTTGTCTAAGGAGGTGGGTTTGTCTTTTAAGCCTTGCCTAAAAAGGAACTATGGGGGTGGCAAGAGCCTTTGCCAATATCCGGAAGCCCAGGGGTGACAGGTGCAAGCCGTCCCTTGCAAAGCAACGTGGCTTGTCAAGCATGTCATTCCAGGCTGACAGACACTGGATCCCCTTTGAATGACACCAATAATTAAGCCAATTGTTGAAATTGATCATTTTGTCTTTATACTGTGGCATCATTCTTTGTGAGGGTAAGATGCTGCTCAAGGTCAGGGTCATACCAGCCTGGGCTACATGATCAGAGAGCTCCTCTATGTCTCTTTTCATGTAGTCCAGGGAGGTACGTCTCAGGTCATTCACACCAGCATGGACAATGACTGAGTCATATTTGTACTTGCTTTGGAGTGACCTGAGTGCTTGTGTTATGTGGCAGATTCTAGCGCCCGACAGGCAGCTCACTGTGACCTTTTTCTTGTTCAGCCTGGTGAGCGGGACGTCAGTGCGTCTGACTGTAGAGTCACCTATTACAAGTGTATCAGGTATGTTGTTAAGCCTTAAGGGCTGTGACTGTTTGGCACACTGTCTTTGTGAGCTATGTGTTGCATGTGTTTTGTTTTGGGGTAGCGGTTGCTTGGATGTCTGCTTTGGAGGTCTCTGCTGCTTTGGCAGATTTTTATTTAGAACCTCTGAGTATGTTTTTGTGTGTTTATGTGTTTGGTTTGCAGTTGTGGTAGGTCTATGTGAGACTGGATTTGTGGTGTGTGTGGTTACCTTTTCCTCCTGACTGGTTATGCCAGTACTGAGTCGAGAGAGCTCAGCCTCCAGTTTGGCTATATGGTTGCATCTCTCACATATATTTGCACTTGGGAGGAGGAGAGGGTTGTCTGTGTACATGAGGCAGTTGTAACATTGCCTCAAGATTCCCAGATTCACCAGCTGGACTGGAGAGGATACCAGCAACTGACCTTTGGACATGCTAGAATAGTATAGGGAACTCCTTTGTAACTAAAACAAAAAGGACCAATAGGGGATAAAGTACTCAAGTGGAGTATATGAGGATGTAGTGCTTTTTTAGTTTATTAGTACTTAACTTATAAAAATTGCTTATATTAGCAAGTGCAGGGTTTTAGATTGAGAGTAGAGTGTATAATTTGAGAGTTAGAGCAGTTCCAAGGGAAAAAGTGAAGAGTAGACTTTGTGGAGCCAGGAATACTTTAAACCCGATTAACCAGCGCTGCCCGATGCTGCGCTATGTGCAAATTCACGCAAAAGTGCGCTAAAATGGGCTTTAAAGCAGGGAGTTAGAAAGAGATAGGAAATGGCCCAAAATGGCCAATAAGCTACAAGTTACTGGGCTGGAACCACTCCTCAAGGGACAGATAGGCTGCTCAGAGCTCCCCACTCACACTGGTGAACAAAGAAAATTCCTCCTATCCAAATAAGGATATGGGCAACACAGATACTATGACACAGCCCAGAGATCAGCAATACCTGAAGACTGGACTATTCTAGTTCAAAAGAGGCAGGAAACAAAGATGTTACCTCAGGCCACCCCATTTGTGCATTCAGTTAAATTATTATTATGAATCTAGTTTTAAATCACCAAAAGCCTTACTGCTAAATATGTAATGTCATTTAGCCTGACCAAATGATGTTCATTAAATGGCTTTGAATAATAGTGGCTTATATCAAGTGTCTAAATATCTGTCCACATCTCAAGAAAATCAGCATTATTATGCTAATTTTAGGGCCTCACTCCTTAGTGAACTGTAGTCCCAAGTCACTAAGTCCTTTGTATGTTATTTTATACTACTTTCCTGTTCCCCTTAAAAATGAGTTTTACCTGTCAAGTAACTGATGTCATCATTGAAAGGAAGGATTTTTTTTTGTCTGACCTTCTTGTTCCTTTCCTGCCTTAAGGCTAATAGAAATGCAATGCTTCAAGTGAAGTCTAGCTGCTATATCTCCTCAACTACTATCTCCAACAATGTCAAGGGATTCAAATCTATATTTTTGTGGGGTCCATGCAAACTCTCACAAATGCAGTTGTGAATGATGTCGCACTGCCTATACCCTCCACAAAATGGAGGTAAGACAGTAAATCATTACTCATTTCTCGCTATCCTTCCACCAGCCAGACAGACAAGCTAGTATTTAGGCTACCTTTTACAACTAATTTATTTGTATTAAAGAGGAACAACCTGACATTGTGTCATTAGAATGTCATTGCTTCACTTTTTGGTATTTATTATTTAGGCAGATAAGTCATGATGACCTGCAGAAAAAACAAAATGGTAAGGAAAAAACGGTTCCGAGTGGAAGACAGGTATTTTACCCAAGCATGAAAATGTTAGAGTTCATTTTTTTAGTAATTCATAACTTCAGTCTAAACTAAAACAGAACTGAGTAAACAGCTGGATATTAAACAAAAATGCTGTTGTGCTTCATGAATGAATATTGCTGATTTTATCTTCTGAAGTACAGTTCATAAGAAGTACCTCAGTCATTCTTTCTATTAATAGTATATTCAACTAAGAATGTCAGATAATGCAGGCACCTGTTCATGTTTTTGATAACATTAAAAGATAAAATAGCTCTGGTATTGCCAGTTGCAAATGGAAGATGCGAGGTTAGCATTCCTCTATACTTTTTAACTCATGTTAAAGATATATTTCTGAGTGCCTAAGACAATAAATAGAATTAGTAGAAGAAAAGAGAAATAAACACTGTAGAAAAATGTGTTTTAGATAGAAAATGTGTGTTTTCTTTTCTTGGATGATCCACAGGAAGATTTAACAGCAGTTTTTTTCTAAATCCAGACAGATAGTAGGATAGCTCTATGCATGACTGCTAATGATATAAGAAGTTTAAAATGTGATGCACTTTTAATGACTGCTTTTGTGAATATTTATTTATTAACTCATTTAATTAATTTATGAGTATATTATGTATGTTTTATGTTTTATTTAAACAGACGAATATTACTGGCATGAATATTCTAGTAGGGGATTACAACCAAATAGCTTCCCACTAGGACAGTCTGTTTAGCCAAACAAAAGAATGGATTTAAAGATGAAGGCTCTATGGTCCATTTGACATGATATATGTTTTCTTTTACCTGATTCATTATCCACTGCATCAGGGTCTTTTTGTACTGGTCCTGTTATGACCATCAAATATGACCTTTAGGCACTCATTTGTCCCATTCATTCACACAGGGGCCAGAACCTTAAGTCTATGGATGGGAGTTGAATGAACTAACAGTGTTGCCACTAAACATGTTGGGAATTACGTTATTTCTTTGTTCGAGCTCTACATCTTGTACATGCACATAAACATCTCGGGGGAGGGGGGGGGCATGCAATGGGAGTATATATGAGAATGTATCACTCACTTTTATGAGTTGCATTATATTTTTTATCCCAACCTTCCCTTAAGAAATGCACCTTAGCTTGTTCCACAGTCCCTGCCATGCCATTTGCAAGCAAACCCATTCCCTCCCCTTAAAAGACAGAATCAGGTAAAGCCTCATTATTCTTGCTCACTCTGACCAGAGTGTCTAGTGGCAGGGCTCATACCACTCAACTGCCCATATGTTTGCCTCATATATTTGGTCTGTCCCTCATAAAATTTGTGGTCTTCTGGCAGACCATGGAAGACTGACATCGCAAAATGATGAGATTCATTTGAGTGCCAGACTTCATATCCTTCAGAAAATGCACATGAACACAGATCCTTTTGAACTATTAACTTTATAAGTTTATAAGAGCAATAATTAAACTCTGTCCCTATTTTGGGGCCTTTGTCCCCTTCCCCATTAGTTTACACTTTGTCCAGATTTCTTGTGCTAAGAGGTATGGCAGTCTGCTAACTAAATCCGGGTTCCTAGTTCACAGCCAGGGCTTTATCACTCAATGTCATGGAGCTCATTC
>NC_056741.1:1048216091-1048373591 GCF_019279795.1 Protopterus annectens
AGCTCTTAGCATCATTTGTCTGAAAGAACATTCATGTGATGTATTATGATAGCTTGATAAAACATTATAAAGATATTAGTATTCAACATTTTTTATGGCCTTAAATTAATCATCTGTAATATTTATCCTGGGCAAAATAGCATGGAATATCTCTGTTCAATGAATGAGATATTTTCTGCATAACCAGTGCTGCCACAACATAGCCGCTGCACAGAATCAATGACATTGTTTACTAGTTTAACAGTGAACTTATTCAAGTTCCAGGCAAACATTTATGGTTGTCAACAAGAATCACAAATATAAAAATAAAAGGTATATTACTACTTCATTTTCAATTTATTTTCATATAAGAAAACAAAGATAAGTAATAAGACAGATACTTTCCTTGTAGGTTAAAGAAATGTAATTTTGGTTTATTTGAAAATATTACATGAGAATTGCGGTGGTGGTGCTGCGGTAGCGTTGTTGCCTCACAGTTAGACATTGCCCATTCGATTCTCAGTTTGAGTGTCTTCTGTGTAGCGGCATGCGTGAATGGGCGTTCCTTCGTTGAAGGTTGTGCGTTAGGCCCAGCAAGCCAGTATGTAAAAATCTACTGCCAATCATTAGCAGACCGGAGTTCTGCTGTGGCGACCCCTAACCGGGAAAAGCCGAAAGACATGAGAATTACCATTACAAATGCCACATTATGTAAGATATCCACCTAATGAATGTAATCCTTACGTATAGGTAATAATACACATATGCAGTTAATCCCAGTACTCCTAGTGCTGACATTACAAACCATCTGTCTGCAAATTAAAACTTGTAGCCAACTGCTAGTATCTTTGTTAACAGTGAACCTGTCTTCACCTATGCATAAAATGACAACTGTGTTGCCTCAGTACTCTTTTACCTGGTAGCCTGTGTCTGAGCTGCACATAATGACCAGCCCATGCACAGTAAAATGTAGACTAGTATTATAATTGAATGGATCATTGTTAACCTTTGCTATATCTACTCTGGCCAATATCTGTAGATCAGATGATGCTTTACACCTAGTACAAAGGCATACACTGGCTGACTTCACCTTGCATGGTCATCCTCTACAGGTGAGCCCTACACAACCTCCTCAACAGGCACCTCCTCTGCTCATGACTGTGGTACCTCCCCTTCTACAATGTCAGTCCCCTGATGTATTTGTTTGCATACAAACATAGTGTATAACATTACATACCCAGCATATATGTTGCAGGGTGCCAGATTAGATGTCTAGACAGTAGAAGTGGGCCTTCCTAACTCTGAACACACAACTGACAATGTTTCAGGTCTGTGAGAGTGCAATTTTATATGTATTCTTTGGCATGGTCTGCGGGCTTCTTATCAGTGTCATAAGCGACATTCATTCAGCACAAATTGTTCATATTCGGCATGTGCCAGGTATGATAATTGTGAGCACTGCCTGGGTGGTGCAGTGACACATTGTACATTATACCCTTTGCAAGACAATCCACCTGGCAACTGATGAATGGCATCAATTATAGTTGATATACTGTTGCCCCTGTGCCGATGTAGGTCTTGATAGCAGTATGGAAGCAATGAATGTCACAGGGAGCCTCAGGGAAATTGGCTATTTAATGTTGCCTTTTACAATCAGCAAAATCATAAAGGTAAAATTATGCTTTTTATTTCTTCTTGATTTGAAATTTACTTTTAATAAGCCTTCCTTCATGAGGCTGCCATATGGCACTGCTTTGTTGTACAGAATAGCTGGTAATGAGCTATGCTTCACAGATTATCCCAAATGAGGGTAAAATGTGTATATTCTTGCTGCTTTAACCTGTAGATATTGTTTTGAAAAAACACTTGGTACAACATAATTCAGCCTATAGCGAACCAGTTTAATTCATTTTATCAAGAGCCGCATATGTTACCCATGACAGTGTGCATTATGAAAAACTGACAGGAGTGTTGTCACTACACAGTCCTTATAGTACCTAGGTCTTGACATTACCCTGGTGTCTGGTTTTAAATCACACAGCTAGAGTCACCAATAGGGCTGCAAAAAGAGGCTAAGGTCAGTTCAGACTAATATCATACTCAGTCTGACTCAACTGTAACCATTTGTTATGTGGTTCCCCTGGTGGACCCCTCTACAAAACAAAAAAAAAAAGACTGACATTGCTAATAAAAGCTTTACCTAGAAAAATATGTTCCATTCAAAAATGCAAATAACTGACTAAAAAAAGAGGAAAAAAAAAAGAAGAAAACTCATATCATTCATGATACCACCGGTGTCCACCTCTTTACATTAGGATCACAAATAGTGTTCCCTAATTCGATTCACAGACACACATGCACACACACACACACACACACACACACACACACACACACACACACACACACACACACACACACACACACACACACACACAAATGCATAGGCAGTTATGCATACAACGCATGCAAGAAAACAATCATATGCCCAAAGATAAACGCACTCCATTGACTATTATTTTATCATGAAGTTACTTTACAGCAGAACATTATATAGTAAGCAAAATTTAGTAGAAAACTGTATTATTGATTATAGTTTCAACTTTTATTATTACACAAGCTGACAATAAAACATATTTTGGAAAGGTATTTTTAACTCTCTTTAAACGATTTTCTAAGCTGCTCTTGCACATTCATCCATCTCTTCCTGATTTTCTGCTAAGCTACTAGATCGGGTGGTGGGATAACACTGCACCCAGATGTCTGATAAAGTACCCTAGCATTCGGTGTCTAATTGCTTTAGCTGTTCATAATGACATCAGCTATTAAAACTATCAAAGTTATTCAAAAACTCAACCTATGGCTGGTGAGCATTTCTACTTCATCCTTTCCAGTTTCAATATGCATGTCTATTTTGCCAGTTGATATTTCGCAAACTGTAGGCTATGGATTGTGTTAATCAGACAGGGTGATCTTGTTTATTCAAAATAGATAATCCCAGGGATTCAATAAACTCTGTGTAGGCTTAGCACGAAGCCTACACAGAGTTTATGTGTTTGTGCGATGAGCAGCAGCACTAAATACATATGCATGCCGCGCATCATGCTCACATGAATACACATGAGGTTTCATGGCCAGCAACAGTGTTGTCAGCCAGGAAACCATATAAAGCAGCATAAATGCATATTGAACATGCAGGAAAGTTTACCTACGGGCAAACGTGCTCTGCAGAATTGTGCAGACAACCACAATGATCACCAAGGCTAAAATGAATGCAGTAGTAACACATTATAGAAAAGTGTACTAAGTGCAATGTACACTACAACATGTTTTTTACATAATGAAATAAGGAATTTGTGGTGATCATCAAGGGTAAATAGAATCCAGTATAAATACACTAGTCTGGGGAAGTGTGCATAATAAAAAGGGCCAGCCACAGACGTGCATGGTAGGAATGAAGAAAGAGGAAGACGACATATGAAACACGGTAATGTACACACGATAAGGGCATATCAATGTACATGAACTCCACAGATAACTCAGTAGCATAAAATTAATCACATATGTACATACCACAGTAAGTGCTGCTGTTTAAATCTCCTGTGCGAGTATGTTTACATAATCACACATTATAGTATACTATGAGACTGTCACACAAGGTTACATATCACTTGAGATGAATTGTGATATAAACATCCTGACATGATCACCTGAGAGGAGATTTAGCAAGGACAGTATATGCAATTGGGGTATATGCATATTGTGAAGGTATGCAAAATGACTTGCTTGAACATGATTGAAATGTCAGCGTACTTCTTAACCAATCAATGACACATAGCAGCAGGCTAATGGACAACATTAAACAGAAGCAGGCACAACCATGGACAATTTTAAAATAATACCACCATTATCTGTATGACCTACCAGATGTGGGAACTCACTGTGTCAAATGTGATACATTTGACTAAAGTTTTCCTGGCTATCGCTGACATAGATATCAGGATATGGATAACAACAATTGCAAACAACAAACTGTTATGAGTAGATTCCCTACACACAGCTGGGTATCTGCCACATATAATAGCAATGGATATTGTCTGAACCATCTGCAATTGATGTGTGAGTTCAGAAGTGATATGAGACTGATGGACAAGCATCAACTATGCTCATGTGCACAGAAAGTACAGCAGTCCAACGTCTAGTGTCAATGATTGAGGAAGGTGTCAGTGTGATATCGTACACATACCAATCACCACATGGAGCACCTTGTATAAGTACATGTCAACACTCAGCATATGTACAACATGATCAAACTCACCCTGACATTGCTAGTGAAAATGTTATACTGACATGAAACCCTGATACGTATTCATATATGTTCATGCAAACTATCAAGTGATAATGCTGATGTGATGTACCAGTATGTCCATGACACAGTACAGTCACACTACAGCTGTACCTATGCTACAGTTGGACTTCAGGCTGTACATCACCTTCAAACTTAAATAAATAAATAAAATAAAATAAATAAAATTCATTTCTGACCTTTTTTTCAATTGTTTAAGCAGATTGGGACAAGTCATTCCTCTATATACCTAAATTTCTAACTGTGAACCTCATGGCTCGACTTCTGGCTTCTTTCTAGCTTCTTGTTGCTCAGGTATCCTGGTTCCTATTCCATGTCATTCAGGCATGCCACTTCTAACACCATGTCATTCAGACATGCCACTTCTGACACCATGTCACTTGTCCGGTCAGGATAAAACAAATAAACAGTTGTGCATTCAGCTCAAACAGCTTTATTACATACAAACACATCAGGATTGAGGCTTAGTAACTTAAATAAACTTATAAACAGACTGACTGCTTCACTAATACATGTTAACACTCTGGCTGTTCACTCAAAATGGCACTGCTGCCTGCACATGCTCTCTGTTTATACCCACATGCCCTCAGTTTGAAATGCTTCTTAAAGTCACAGTATATAATCGGATCTAAAGCAATCATCTAATATGCAGTAAAAATTAAGTTAAATGATGAATAGGTGTACACTAAAATGCTACTACTCTGCTTTTTTATCTTCCTGCTCACTGATACAGGTTCCATCTTTTCTTTCACTTAAACATTCATCACCATCATAATATTTGCTTAATACTGTTTAGAAATGTTGAGGCCCTTTGGCTATGAGGCATTAAAGCAAAAGCAACGGTGAATGCAATACAGTCTCATTAGCTCTTTTAGGCTATTAACCTGCTCAGTCCAATATGAGCTGTCATAAGGACTCACATCTAGGCATGAACTAACTTTTGTCATTAGAAAAAGCAATGCTAGAAAACTTGGCTACTCACTCTCTCAATCTGCATTTGTCTGATAAAAGGTCAAAAATTAGGTGGGTAATTTTCAGGTTTTAGCCTACATAAATACCATGAGGACTTGGTTGAGAACAACATATCTCACATTAACTGATTCAGTACTAAACTACTCATATTGTCTCTTTTTGTGCAATGGGCAACCCTGCACCTTACTACTATGGAGATCAGAGGACTGCCCTTCATCTTAGCATAAGAGAAAGTTAAAAATCATATATCATACTGTAAAAATATGGAAAATTATGTTTTGTAAAAGGACATTGATGGCATTATCTGTTGGAAATGGACCTCAGAATCTAGGATAACAGACTCATCCTAAGTCACTCTCAGTATGGTTGAGAGGCAAGAAGTAGTCATCTGAAGACACTGAGAGTGAGTGGGAGAGATAGAGAGATAAGGTGAGGTACAGTAGAAAAAGAACAACAGTATACCTGTGTCCGTCTAAGTGAAAAATGACAGAGTAGAAATGTGAACTTTGTTTTTAACAAGAATTTTGGAATGGGTGGAGGATGTGTGCCTCATGTTTTGGACTGGGGTGAGGTCAGAATTAATCTCAAAATGTCTGGAAATAGCTGCAAAAGCATGCAGGTGTGAGGAGAGAGAAATATCCACATCTCCTGGTATAACTGGGTATGCCTGTTGCAATGAGAAGGTGACACAGAAGACAGGATAGAGAGGATCTGTTGAAAGAATAGAAATGGCTGAGCACTACCCATAACTCTCATCTGCCCCTGATTTCTCTCGGAATTGTACTCTGGTTCTCATAAAACATCAGATTATTTAGAAAAGATGATGGATTGAAATCAAAACTTAAGCAAACCAAGACAGTTACAGGTTTCCTTTAATTCAGAAAAACATATTGATTCAAGTCATCTTCAATAAACTTTAAACATTAGCTTTTTCTTTCTAATCATTTAAAAGTGTACCTGATTTGAGACTTGGGTGCTGATTATCTTTTGCTGTTTCTCTCTTTGTTCCTTTTCTGTTCATAAGCATTCACTCCAGTCCCCCCACCCCACCACCGAAGCAGTATCAGTCACAATTTGCGGTCCAATGCGCAGTGACATTACATGAGTATTTTGTTTGTTTTCTGCCATTCACTGAATCAGCACTTTTCTCCGAAATTGTCAAAGGTACTTATTTAAACTATACTGAGTTTTTTCCACTGCAAACTTTAATTTCATTTGTGGAGCAGGACCATCCAGCTCAGCTACACTAGTGTGAGTAAAATTGTTCTATAATGCCAATTTGCAGACAAAAACCTTCGAATATTTCCACTGATTTCTGTCACTGCAAAGTAATGCTACTTATGTTAATCTTACTTTAAGCAACTGCTGAGAAAGTTGGAACTACATCAGCAACTCATTTGTAATTATTTTCTCACTATCTAAAGCCAGTGCAAATACTAGTAAAAAATATATTAATTTTCATCAAGCGCTGACTAATCTTTATTCAAAGAGACTATTCTTTCCTCGTTTAACAGTCGCTTGCTTTTATTTACTAACAGCATGAGTACATACTCTTGTTCTCTGTGACAAGTTGATGTATTGTAGTTGTAGCACATGCTTGAAGAAGTGGGGCTCTTTCATTCTTGCCCCATGTGCTTGGAGGAATTGTGTCAAATGTTTGACATACACTATTTCTCTGTTAAAAGAAGTACATTTAACAGAATTTTACCACATTGTAATACAAGGAATGAATTTATTATATAAAAAATCCATTAGGTAACAAATGTCTATTACTGTCTTGCCCATGTGAGACAGCCTGCTAAGCTGATGATGTAACACTATAATAGTACTAATGAAGACAGAGCAGTTCAGCAAGTCACAATAAATGGAGGTGTATGAGACCCCACCCCAAACACAATAAGCAGAGAAGCCAGCAGAAATGAATACCATGTTAAAAAAAAATCTGAGATATTCACATCAAATGTAGTGTAAAGCTATTGTACAAATCATCTTGGTTCATGGATTCATGGATTAGTACATATAGTCCATATAACATGCTTAAAATTGAAACCGGGTAGAAGAAGAAGAAAATGTTTTGTGTTGGGACCTTTCCTGTTTGGCATCTGCTTTTCTGAAGTGAAATCCAATACAGAACCGCTCTGGATGAAAAACTTTGCAGATGACTGCAAGCTAGGAGCAGTAATTGAATACCAAATGACTTATCCATTCTGTAGGAAGGTTTGTCCCAAATAAATAACTGGTGCTAAAATCATGGACTGAAACTAAATGCCAAAAAAAATGCATTATTATATCCTTTGGGATGTTATCTATGTCAGGGAACTAACATGGGCAGTGACCTAACTTTTGACCAATATGTGTTTAATGCTGTAAGAAAGATTATATTGCACAACTTATAAACAAAGGGATTTTGTCTAGATCTAAGGATGTCATTGTCCCCTTTTACTCAGCCCTCATTAGGTCAGTCATTGACTATAATGCCCCCTTTGGCATGTATCTGTCTAGAAATATGCAGCAACTAGAACTCCCACAGAAATACCTTACTAAAAGGATACAAGACGTAAACAACATATCCTACATGAACCTACTCAAAGTTCTGTCACTATACTCGATATCCTACAGGCTGCTAAGAGGTGACCTATGTCTAGCATACAAGGCATTCTCTGACCCATTGGATCCCATGATGGATTTAATGCACCTCAGCAAGTCAAATGGCATCAGAAATATTCATAAATTAATACAAAAGTCCCCACAGGATAAACATCTCGCTACGAACAAATTGATAGATAATAGTCCGACACAAATACCAGTAATGAGACAACCAGGCTCTTCATAAAATCAAGTATAAATCCAGATATTTATTGGCAACGCAAAAATCAAGTAGGTAAGCGCATTCGCTAAAGAGCTTCTTCAGGCCATATAACCACATACAACATCCAACACTCCTTATATAAACTTCTTCTTTCAAATTAATCAAATCACAAATGAGCATCAATTAGATTAAAGTTACAATACATAAAAATCAATTAAGATTCTTTTAAAAGAAAACACCATATGTACAAAGACAGAAGCACTAAAAACATTCAAAATTGATTGTTGATACAACAAGCAATAAATAATAAATACTCTAACAAAAAGGTTGACACAAAATAGATAAAAATATTATTTCTGTACCCTCCTGTTTCTGAGCATCGGTTTTATAGATGCTCTTTCATTTAAACCTGAGCTCCTATCGGCTGTAAGGAGAATAATCCAATGTGCCTCTCTGCTTTCAGTGTAATTCCTGATATTGTCTTCTCTAATTTGCAGGTAGATAACCTCTAGGACCCTAAAACTAAACTTATGTGTTTCCCTTGCTGTTACAACATGTTTGGAGAGAGCATTATGTTCTGATTTAATCCTGATGTTATATGTATGTTCTCTTATTCTATTCTTACGGGGTCTGTTCTTCTTGCCCATATAAAATAAGTGGCAGAGATAAAACTCAGCTAAATATACTACATTAGTAGTGGCACAGGTGGCTTCAACCTTAAAAGTAAATTCCCTACCCAAGTCCGGGTGAATGAACTTGTTTGAAGTATTTATGAATGCACAAAAATTGCAGTTCTCACAAGGTCATGTGGAAGTATTATTATTTAAACTGATCTCAGCAGTATTACTATAACATAGAAGCCTTCTCAATTTTTTTCTGTTCCTATAAAGGAACCTGGGTCTGTCACCTACTATCCCACCTAATGCTGGGTCAACTTTCAGAACAGACCAATGCTTTCTAAAGATCTCAAAGAGCTCCTTATTATCCTGGGTAAAGAACAAGGGGACCTTAAGTTGTTCCACGGGCTGTTTCTGTGGTAACATCTTATTCCTACTTGGTCCAAAATAGGGAGTGGCAACGGTGTCTCTAAGATCACTAACATTAGACAAATTGCCTCATATCTCATTTGATCGATAACCTCTACTAATACGTCTACCAAAAAGTCCATTTAGTTCTCTCTTGAACCCTTCAAATGTAGGGTTCAGTCTAGAGGCCCTCATCCCTTGTCCTTTGATCAAGTTCTTAAAAATAAAATTGGGATGCAAACTCGATCTATTCAATAACTGCGGTGGTGGTGCTGTGGTAGCATTGTTGTCTCACAGTTAGACGTTGCCCGTTCGATTCTCAGTTAGAGCGTCTTCTGTGTGGCGACATGCATGAACGGGTGTTCCTTCATTGAAGGTTGTGCGTTAGGCCTGGCAAGCCAGCACGTAAAACGCTACTGCCAATCATTAGCGGACCAGAGTTCCACTGTGGTGACCCCTAACTGGGAAAAGCCGAAAGACACAAACAAGCTCGATCTATTCAATAAACAACTCCTATGACAAGATTTCTGAAAGACCCCAGTCTTAATTAATCCATTCCCCAATTTCTCAATGTAAAGATCTAAATATACTATTTTCTCCTTCGAAGACATCATAGTGAACTTTAAGCTCTCAGTCAACCCATTCACCATCTCATGAAACTCAATGAACTCTTGTTGGTTACCTCTCCAAAGGAAAAACAAATCATCGACAAAACGCCGATACAAAATCACATATTGTCTATAGAGCTCTGTCCTAAATAGTACAGTGTTCTCCCAATGGCCCAAAAACATGTTGGCGTAGCTATTGGCACATGAAGTGCTCATAGCTACGCCATCATTCTGAATATACATTTTCCCATTGAAAGTGAAAACGTTCTTCTCAAGAACCATTTCCAACAAATGGCATATAAAATCTATCTGTACAGTGTCATATTCACTATGCACAGTTAAATACTCATGGAGATATTGCACACCCAAACCATTGGGAATATTGGTAAACAGTGACTGGACATCCATGGTGACAAATGTCACTCTCTTAGAGATGTCTACATTACTAATACACTCATAAAGAACTATAAGAAATTGATTGGAGTCTTTCAGAACAATGGCATTCTTATCTATTACAGGACATAAATGCTTCTCCACATAAAGGGAGAGTGGTTTCGTTACCCATCCTCCACCTGCCACAATGGGCCTCATAGGTGGATCTATTGGTTGTTTATGGACTTTCGGTAAACCCTGTATCAGAGGTATGAGTGGATAATCAACTTTTAGATATCAAAAACATCAGCTGTTATCAAGCCACTCCTCAAATCATCCAGTAATATCTCCAAAACTGAAGACATAATTTGATGTACTTCTTCTAGGGTAATTGGCTTGTAGTATTTCCACTCACTTAACATGCTTTCCACTGATCTAACATAATGAATAGAATCCATAATAACTGTGAAACCTCATTTATCTGCCGGTCTTATTGAAATATTTTCATTAAGCTGTAAACTCCTCAAAGCCTGCCTTTCACTATAACTCAGATTATTCCTTAATCGTCGCCTCCTATTTGGAGACCCATTGTCGTAATATTTAAACAACTCATTTTCCATTAACTTCAAATTAGCGTCAACCAATGGATTATTGATTGGTACATAGGTACTCAGTTTCCTAAAAGGACGTTCCTGTCCAGTATTATTACCAAATTGCATATGCAACATGATGTTGCGACAAAAAATTTTTAAATCTAAGATAGTGCCAGTTACCTTACTCTCACATGTACATATAACACTCAGTCCCTTGTTCAATACCCTATGTTCTTCATATGTAAGTTGATATTGACATATATTCCAAACTAATGATTCATGGCATTCCCCCACATTTTCTTGATAGTCTGACCTGTGACTCTGTCCCCTGAATACTTCCGTTTCTGGTGACCCGACTCACCGATCTCAGTCACCTCATCCCCTGTCTAAATTGATAGGAAGTGGAAAAGGGGGGGGGTCCTGTTTTATCAATACCAGATATATCACCTGTACTACATCCATTAACTTGATTAAAGTACTTGGCCTTAGGTCTAACTATCCTATCCTGTACTGAAGATGTCTGAGCCCCTTGTTTCACAGTAGTAGTAGTATATAACTTCCTACTTTGATTAGGCAGATCACCTCCATTACTAGCAACATTAGCAACACAATTATCCTCATTATGTACAGATTGTGCATTGGCATTAGACAGTAAAATCGTACCATTAGCATAAAAAAAAAATCATTCACATCATTACTACAACTATCAGATGAAAACACTACAGCACTATTCACTTTAGCAGTAGGAACATCACAAACATTAGTATTGTCTTGTACATCATTCAAGTGATGTATACGTTGCCCAGTCTTAGGCCACATAAAGACATTCCCAGTTTTAAAATCATTAATATCCCTCAAAAGCTTCACTTTTTTCTGGTAAGTAAGCTTGTGTTCAAAAACCGCTATACTGTCAAGCAAACTTTCAAGTAACGCATCAACAGTCCATTCAGAAAAATGTTTACAAACGTATTCCTGCTTTGCTTTTATAGAATCTTTAAGATTATTCTCCTCAGGTCAAAAAAAGTCTGTGAGGAGCTTCATATAATTTGTGCTTACCTCCAAATTTAATTGCTACCATCGGGTAAGCAGTTCTGGAAATTGTGAGCCTTGTGTGGGCGTATTAAACACCCGCAAACCTCGGGGAATGATCCTCGTCTCTAGGCACATCTCGAAATGGTATCGCTGTGCCTATAGTCTTTTAGTTTAAAATCACGCTCCAACTCCTCCATACACTGCTGTAACTGCTCACTGTCTTTGGATGAGCCGTTAGTGACGTCAGCACTGGAACACGCCTCATACTGAATGAGGAAGTTCTTATCTTTCGTGAGGTACTGTGTGAACCTCTCCTGCAGATTCATATGATTGTCTTCTTGTTTACTAGGGTCATAATCCAGTTCCACAATATCACCCTGTTTCTCAGCCATGTTCCCGTGGAGTACTAGGCAAAAAAACTGTATAACAATAAATGAATACAAAAGTCCCCCACAGGATAAAAATCTCGCTACGAACAAATTGATAGGTAATAGTCCAACACAAATACCAGTAACGAGACAACCAGGCTCTTCATAAAATCAAGTATATATCCAGATATTTATTGGCAAGACGGACCGACCCCTTAAGAATAGAATAAGAGAACATATATATAACATCAGGATTAAATCAGAACATAATGCTCTATCCAAACATGTTGTAACAGCAGGGGAAACACATAAGTTTAGTTTTAGGGTCCTAGAGGTTATCTACCTGCAAATTAGAGAAGGCAATATCAGGAATTACACTGAAAGCAGAGAGGCACATTGGATTATTCTCCTTAGAGCTGATAAGGGCTCAGGTTTAAATGAAAGAGCATCTATAAAACCGATGCTCAGAAACAGGAGGGTACAGAAATAATATTTTTATCTATTCTGTGTCAACCTTTTTGTTAGAGTATTTATTATTTATTGTTTGTTGTATCAACAATCAATTTTGAATGTTTTCAGTGCTTTTGTCTTTGTACATATGGTGTTCTGATGGCCATGAATTTTTTAAATGAATCTTAATTGATTTTTATGTATTGTAACTTTAACCTAATTGATGCTCATTTGTGATTTGATGAATTTAAAAGAAGAAGTTTATATAAGGAGTGCTGGATGTTGTATGTGGTTATATGGTCTGAAGAAGCTCTTTAGCGAAAGCGCTTACCTACTTGATTTTTGCGTTGCCAATAAATATCTGGATTTATACTTGATTTTACAAAGAGCCTGGTTGTCTCATTACTTGTATTTGTGTTGGACTATTCTCTATCAGAAATATTCAGTCTAGGGATCTGAACCTCTTCTGCAACATCAGCAGAACAGTTTGGAGGGACAGGTATATCTCGCAGAGGATACACCTTTTGTGGAACAGACTTCCCATCCACATAAAACAAGTTTATCTCTGTCCATATTCAAGCACAACTTGGATCTATGGTTGGAAAACAGAAAATTTAACTGAGGACTGCTCCTGTACTACTAATCGACAGAGGCAGCTCCTAAATGCTTTATCCCATGCATGGATCCGCTACATTATATATGGCATGATCCCAGTTATTCTTATTAGGGATAATATACAATTATTGACAACAGGATGGTTAATACAAATCTATAACCAAATGGGGATGGTTATTCTGAGCATGAAAAGGGAAACTGGCTGAGCTTAAAATGTGCTTACCTATGAACAAATAAGAAGAAGAGATATTAGACAGAAACTGCTTCAGTAAAACAAAAAAATACTTTAATCTTTTATATATACATAACGTGTCTCTGTATACAGGCACGCACACCCAGCTAAGAAACTTCATGTGCAATAAAGAATAATTTGTGATATATCATTTACTAGGAAATTATACTTTTAAGAGCTACATACATGTAATAATGACATCTTTAGCTTCATTCTTATAATTATTCATAGCTACCCCTCAAATTATAATTTCCTCAGAAACATTGTTATACTACGTTTTAATGTTGTCTCTATTTCACTGCATAGCAAAACAATTGTGCACACTGGTGTTTGTGTCAAATCATTAAGTGATCATTTTTTTTTTCATTATACCCTGCTGACTCTGTTTATCTTCCTGTTTTATTTTTTCTTAGCATTTATTTGTCTTCCTCTTGACCCTCAGTTTTCCTTTAGGTTACCTCAGCAGATGGTGAATAAATTATTTATTTTTTTACTCTTAGTTTTCAGCCTTTCATTTTATTTTGTCATTTAAAAGTCTCACCAGCTGGAGAACTATGTATCTATATATTTGTTAATGTGTTTGCTCATTTGATTAATTGTTTGTATTTCCAAAATCTTAGCTTTTCTTCTTCTCCTCAGAAGTTGTCTTTATTTTCAATATTTTGCCACAACAGTCATCACAGATCAAAGATCTCCAGCAAAAGTTTGCAGGCTTCTACACAGAAAAACTACTGGATCCAGTTTCCAACTTGTAATTATTTTTGCATTCCAGCTGCTGCACTGTTAGTTCACTGCAAATGCCTATCTCAGCAAAATTTGAATCAACTATACAATTAAAAACATTACTACAACATAATAAAAATATATTACCTCAACTACAACTGCATTGCTGTCTGGAAAGTCCACAGAATTCTACCACAAATAGAAGCACATATACCAACACAGAAATTATCCAGTCTGCTATATGCAGCTTTGGCCTGGTCTATGTCATTTCAGTGAAGTGACAGTTCAGCGAAATCCACTCTTGTGAGGGGCTGTGCTCTCCTCCCCTGCTAAATATATATACAAATTCTGAGATTGCACTACAGTGGGGAAAAGACAAATTTCTTGATCCTCACTGTACCGCAATCTCAGTATGAACAGTACGATGAATGGCATGTTTGATGTAAATGAACCGGAAAATGTCACCACCCCAATCATCAACCTTCCTCCACATCCTTCTGCCTCAAGCCCATCCCCACAAGCACTATAAAAAGACTTCGCCTCAAACTCAAACCCTGTCGCAATGCACCTGACAACCTTCCTCCCATCTCTATTCTTATAAATAGATCCATACAAGAATCATACGTCCCTTCTATCTGGTGCCATGCTTACATCACCCCCTCCACAAAGGTGGCAAAAATACTGATACCATCAACTTCAGGCCTATTGCCATCCTTTTCCCTCTTTCTAAAATACTAGAGAAAACAATACAAGCACAACTCATGGCACACCTACCACTAAACAATTTCCTCTCCCCTACCCAAAATGGCTTCTGCCCTGGCCACAGCTCCATGACTGCCCTTCTTTCCTTTCTTGAAACCATAAACCTCGAACGTGACTCAGGCAAGTTCATATCCCCACTATTCTTAGATCTGTCAAAGGCCTTTGACACCATCTAACACACACCCTACTTATATCCCAACTCTTCACCATACACCTCTCTCCCACCACCATTGCCTGGTTTTCTAGCTACTTGTCCAACCTCCAGCAAGTTGTCCAATTGAAAACTTCAACATCCCCCTTCCTTCCAACACCCACAGGTGTCCCAAAAAGTTCTGTTCTTGGACCTTTTCTCTTCAATCTATTCATTAACAACTTTCACCAATCTATCCCAGACTCATATATCATCGAACTGAACAACATCCATTGAAGAAGGCGATATAGAAGTGAGCCAGGGGAAGAAGGGTAATGGCCGCAGCCATGAGGCCTAACACTTTAGAACCATTCTGGCCTGTACCTTCCTGTTGGCTAGAATGATCCTGACGTGACTTTGAATGTCTGAGATTCTTTGATCTGTAAGGGTAGCTGACATCCGAACAGTGTTTAAGTTTGTTTCATGAAAGTAATAGACTGGCAGGGCAATAAGGATGATTTTTCGGAGTTGATCGAGATGCCCAATTGAGAACAAAGATTTATTGTGTAATCCCTGGCTTGAAGAAGCTGATGCCTGGTGGTGGCTGAAAGGAGCCAGTCGTCGAGATAATGAAACACCTGGAATCCTTGACGCCTCAGGTGAGCCGTGACCACTGCCATACATTTGGTGAACACTCTGGGGCTGTAGTGAGACCAAAGGGCAGGGCTCTGAACTGGAAATGACTGGACCCCAGCCGAAAGCAGAGAAATCTCCTGGAGCCGCCTGTGAATTTTTATGTGATAGCACGATCCTGAAGACTATTGAGCACATCCAGTTGTCCTTCTGTAAGAAGGGCAGAATTGACTGAAGAGTGACCATTCAGAATCTTGTCTTCCTCACAGACTTGTTGAGTCTGCTGAGATCCAATATTGGTCTCCAGTCTCCCGCCTTTTGGGGACCAAAAGAACCTTGAGTAGATTCCGGCTCTGAATGATTTGTTGTAACTGGCTGAATGGCTCTTTTGCAGTAGTTTTAAGACTTCTAACTCTGCACATCCCTTAGACCGGTGGTACATCTGGAAGGGAATTTGAGTGATAGAAAGGACTTTCCTCGAAGGAATTTTGTAACCCTCGGATATGATCGACTGTACCCATCTGTCTTGGAGTGAGGGAACGCCAGGCTTCTGGGTACAGCGATAATCTTCCCCTCGGACTGCCTCCAAGGATGGACAGCCGGGCAACACCTCAGGGATGCTGAAAGGGCTTGTCAGAGAGAGGCTCTCTGCTTCCCTGGTTTTGTGGCCCCTCTGCCTCTAGAGCGGTGTCTGTTATTGTTATCCCTCTGCCTCTAGGGGTAAACTGACCACGCAGTATCCGGGCGTGACTCCTTGGGATTTATGGAACCACATTTTGCCACCCTTCTGCCCTTTGGGGTAAGGTCTAGAAGGAGTGGAAAAACGACCCCTATGGCAGAAAGAGTCTTGCCGCCCTGCTCACACCTGGTCAACGCTTCCTTCACTTGAGGGCCAAACAAAGCTGACCCATCAAAGGGAGAGTTTGTGAAGGACGCCTTAAAGGGATCTGCAAAATTACAGAGCCGATCCAGGCTTCATGCCTAAAAGCCACACCTGTACTCATGCCCTACTGGCTCCATCTGCAGCATATGATATCAGTCACATGGAGGAGTTAGTACAGAATTAAGGGTTCCTAGCTAAGCAATTTTTTCTTGAGCCCCTGCAGCTGTAGGATCCTGTACTACTTCACCTAGCTCCTTAAGGATATCCCTCTGGAGTCTGGTGAAGTGACATAGGTAGTTCAGCTTAACGCATAGCAAAGGTCAGCTGAAGAGAACATCCACTTACCATACCTATCCATGGTCCTAGAGTCCTTATTAGGAGGATGGACAGGTACGGAAGGATCTGCAAGTTCCTTCTTAGTGGCAGCCGCCACCACCATGGCATCAGCAGGGACACCTTTCGTGAGGAATAGCTTGTCCGGCGGGGCAGTAATAAATTTAGAAGGCCTCCTAGGGACTGGCTCTACAGAGTCAGGATGCTCCACGCTTTCTCGAGCAATAACCTGCATAAGGGGGTCGAAAGGCGGAGACACCCAGGAGGTGGAGGGCCGAGATCCAAATGCCTCCAGGTATACCGACTCATCCTCAGAGGGATTATTGGTGGGCCAGTTTCCCCTCTGTCTAAGGAGTTCTAGGATGTCTGAAAAGGAGACATCCTCAGAGGGGGATCTTGGGGATCCCTCTGACTCATCTAAGTCAGTATCTGAAGTGATAGACTCGGGGGAATCTACGTGTTTCCTCTTACAGGTCCTTTTCATGGAGGATCTCCTGACTGATCAGGAGAATCCTCGGAAGAGGGGTTCTTCCCAGTGGGGAAACCTGAGGCGGAGGATCTCTGGGTCCGAGAGCAAGAGAAGTGGCAGAGATATCGACAGGCACCATAGAGGGAGGAGCTAAGGGAACAGACTGCTGGCTGTGTCCAGTGGCCAGCACACTCTTCATCACTCAAGGCTCCCCTCCCAGGGAGGTCCGAGAGAACCCATTCCGAAGAACCAGGAACTCCAGGACCCACCGAAAGGGAAGGCTCCGAGGCAGATGTCAGAGCTGAGCTCACCAAGGCCGAGGCTCCAAGGGGAAGAGTGGGGTCGGACAAGGGTCCGATGCCACTCACCCCCTCGGAGGAGACCAGGGAAGCCCAACCACTAAATCCCTCTAAGGAAGGTCTCAAGAGGAGAGATAAGAGTAGAGGCTGAAGGAGCAGAAGGGGGTATCTGTCCCTCAGCCGTAGCAGAAACCATTCTCAAGACTCCAACTCCAAACTCTGGGGTAGAGTCAAAGGAGGAACTGCAATGGGGTGTGGACTAATAGTCGTCTGTTGAGACGGACTATGTAGCATCTGGGCCAGTGCCTGTGATTTTAATAATCTACTGACCACTCTCTCTAAATCATGGTCAGAAAGCCTGGATGACCTGGATGATCGGCCCGATGGCCTCCGAGAGGAGAGGAGAAGCCGAGCCGAGTATCGGCTCCAAGGAAGGGGACCTGGACCTCTTCCTCGAAGGAACCATCGGAGCCGACGAAACCATTGATGCTGTCGGAGCCGACAACTTTTCGGCGCCGATGGAAGGTCTCGATGTATCGGCTCCAGCCGGAGCTGATACAGACACAAAAGTAACGGTGTCGGAGCTGGTCGGCACCGACACCGAAGCCTGGGCCACATGGTGGTCAGAGCCAGTCGGAGCCGACACCAATGTGACCGAACCAGTATCGGTGCCGAGGATTTGTGTAAACTAGGATCGGCTCCAGCCGGAGCCGATCTCGACTCTGAAAGAGTCGGAACCGAGGCCGCAGGCTTAGGAACAGAACCTGGGCCTTGGAAGACTTAGAAGTCTTAGTCGGGGCCGACTTAGCCGGAGAGCCCTCCGGTTTAAGAAGGCCCCTCAAAATCAATTTATTTCTTCTCTCCTGCAGGACTCTCTGGCTAAAAGAATGACATATAGCACAGGAGTCCTGCAGATGGAGAGGCCCCAGGCAGTACAGGCAAGAAGTGTGATCGTCTGTCAGAGACATCTTCTGACAGCACGAGTCACACTTCTTAAAGCCTGAGACCCTTTCCTTAGACATGGTGTAAAAACACACACACACAACACCTGTCCAAGAAATTATTATTATCCCAAAAGGAAAAGACTAATCTCTCATATACACACACACACACCCTAACAAGGGGGGGGGGGGGGGGGATGGGATGGGAGAAGGTCTGACTAAAAGTTTTAAGGTGATAGGGAAATTCTAGTCAGAATGGGACTAAAAGTAGTCTAAAATTATTAAAATTAAAGTTTAAGAAGAAAAAGGGGCAAAAACAGTAGTGTATAAATCACTTACCAGGAGCTGGTAAAAGGAGGACCTCATCAGCGAAGCGGCAAACGAGATCTGGGTACTTACCGCCTTGCATCATGGGATATGGGGCTGCCTCGAGCTGGTAAAAGTGACTCTTGAGCTTAGCAAGTGCTGAGTCGGAGCCGAGGATCGGCTCCGAACCCATCAAGCAAGAATGAAGGCGAGATTGACAACTTAACATTCATTAATATCCCTCAAAAGCTTCACTTTTTTCTGGTAAGTAAGCTTGCGTTCAAAAACCGCTATACTGTCAAGCAAACTTTCAAGTAACATATCAACAGTCCATTCAGAAAAATGTTTACAAACGTATTCCTGCTTTGCTTTTATAGAATCTTTAAGATTATTCTCCTCAGGTCAAAAAAAGTCTGTGAGGAGCTTCATATAATTTGTGCTTACCTCCAAATTTAATTGCTACCATCGGGTAAGCAGTTCTGGAAATTGTGAGCCTTGTGTGGGCGTATTAAACACCCGCAAACCTCGGGGAATGATCCTCGTCTCTAGGCACATCTCGAAATGGTATCGCTGTGCCTATAGTCTTTTTAGTTTAAGGAAATCACGCTCCAACTCCTCCATACACTGCTGTAGCTGCTCACTGTCTTCGGATGAGCCGTTAGTGACGTCAGCACTGGAACACGCCTCATACTGAATGAGGAAGTTCTTATCTTTCGTGAGGTACTGTGTGAACCTCTCCTGCAGATTCATATGATTGTCTTCTTGTTTACTAGGGTCATAATCCAGTTCCACAATATCACCCTGTTTCTCAGCCATGTTCCCGTGGAGTACTAGGCAAAAAAACTGTATAACAATAAATGAATACAAAAGTCCCCTACAGGATAAAAATCTCGCTACGAACAAATTGATAGGTAATAGTCCAACACAAATACCAGTAACGAGACAACCAGGCTCTTCATAAAATCAAGTATATATCCAGATATTTATTGGCAAGACGGACAGACCCCTTAAGAATAGAATAAGAGAACATATATATAACATCAGGATTAAATCAAAACATAATGCCCTATCCAAACATGTTGTAACAGCAGGGGAAACACATAAGTTTAGTTTTAGGGTCCTAGAGGTTATCTACCTGCAAATTAGAGAAGGCAATATCAGGAATTACACTGAAAACAGAGAGGCACATTGGATTATTCTCCTTAGAGCTGATAAGGGCTCAGGTTTAAATGAAAGAGCATCTATAAAACCGATGCTCAGAAACAGGAGGGTACAAAAATAATATTTTTATCTATTCTGTGTCAACTTTTTTGTTAGAGTATTTATTATTTATTGTTTGTTGTATCAACAATCAATTTTGAATGTTTTCAGTGCTTTTGTCTTTGTACATATGGTGTTCTGATGGCCATGAATTTTTTAAATGAATCTTAATTGAGTTTTATGTATTGTAACTTTAACCTAATTGATGCTCATTTGTGATGTGATGAATTTAAAAGAAGAAGTTTATATAAGGAGTGCTGGATGTTGTATGTGGTTATATGGTCTGAAGAAGCTCTTTAGCGAAAGCGCTTACCTACTTGATTTTTGCGTTGCCAATAAATATCTGGATTTATACTTGATTTTACAAAGAGCCTGGTTGTCTCATTACTGGTATTTGTGTTGGACTATTCTCTATCAGAAATATTCAGTCTAGGGATCTGAACCTCTTCTGCAACATCAGCAGAACAGTTTGGAGGGACAGGTATATCTCGCAGAGGATACACCTTTTGTGGAACAGACTTCCCATCCACATAAAACAAGTTTATCTCTGTCCATATTCAAGCACAACTTGGATCTATGGTTGGAAAACAGAAAATTTAACTGAGGACTGCTCCCTGTACTACTAATCGACAGAGGCAGCTCCTAAATGCTTTATCCCATGCATGGATCCGCTACATTATATATGGTATGATCCCAGTTATTCTTATTAGGGATAATATACAATTATTGACAACAGGATGGTTAATACAAATCTATAACCAAATGGGGATGGTTATTCTGAGCATGAAAAGGGAAACTGGCTGAGCTTAAAATGTGCTTACCTATGAACAAATAAGAAGAAGAGATATTAGACAGAAACTGCTTCAGTAAAACAAAAAATACTTTAATGTTTTATATATACATAATGTGTCTCTGTATACAGGCACGCACACTCAGCTAAGAAACTTCATGTGCAATAAAGAATAATTTGTGATATATCATTTACTAGGAAATTATACTTTTAAGAGCTACATACATGTAATAGTGACATATTTAGCTTCATTCTTATAATTATTCATAGCTACCCCTCAAATTATAATTTCCTCAGAAACATTGTTATACTACATTTTAATGTTGTCTCTATTTCACTGCATTGGAAAACAATTGTGCACACTGGTGTTTGTGTCAAATCATTAAGTGATCATTTTTTTTTCATTATACCCTGCTGATTCTGTTTATCTTCCTGTTTTATTTTTACTTGGCATTTATTTGTCTTCCCTCTTGTCCCTCAGTTTACCTTTAAGTTACCTCAGCAGATGGTGAATAAATTATTTATTTTTCTACTCTTAGTTTTCAGCCATTCATTTTATTTTGTCATTTAAAAGTCTCACCAGCTGGAGAACTATGCATCTATATATTTGTTAATGTGTTTGCTCATTTGATTAATTGTTTGTATTTCCAAAATCTTAGCTTTTCTTCTTCTCCTCAGAAGTTGTCTTTATTTTCAATATTTTGCCACGACAATCATCACAGATCACAGATCTCCAGCAAAAGTTTGCAGGCCTCTACACAGAAAAACTACTGGATCCAGTTTCCAACTTGTGATTATTTTTGCATTCCAGCTGCTGCACTGTTAGTTCACTGCAAATGCCTATCTCAGCAAAATTTGAATCAACTATACAATTAAAAACATTACTACAACATAATAAAAATATATTACCTCAACTACAACTGCATTGCTGTCTGGAAAGGCCACAGAATTCTACCACAAATAGAAGCACATATACCAACACAGAAATTATCCAGTCTGCTATATGCAGCTTTGGCCTGGTCTATGTCATTTCAGTGAAGTGACAGTTCAGCGAAATCCACTCTTGTGAGGGGCTGTGCTCTCCTCCCCCTGCTAAATATATATACAAATTCTGAGATTGCACTGCAGTGGGGAAAGGACAAATTTCCTGATCCTCACTGTACCGCAATCTCAGTATGAACAGTACGATGAATGGCATGTTTGATGTAAATGAACCGGAAAATGTCACCACCCCAATCATCGACCTTCCTCCACATCCTTCTGCCTCAAGCCCATCCCCACAAGCACTATAAAAAGACTTCGCCTCAAACTCAAACCCTGTCACAATGCACCTGACAACCTTCCTCCCATCTCTATTCTTATAAATAGATCTGTACTAGAATCATACGTCCCTTCTATCTGGTGCCATGCTTACATCACCCCCCTCCACAAAGGTGGCAAAAATACTGATACCACCAACTTCAGGTCTATTGCCATCCTTTTCCCTCTTTCTAAAATACTAGAGAAAACAATATAAGCACAACTCATGGCACACCTAACACTAAACAATTTCCTCTCCCCTACCCAAAATGGCTTCTGCCCTGGCCACAGCACCATGACTGCCCTTCTTTCCTTTCTTGAAACCATAAACCTCGAACGTGACTCAGGCAAGTTCATATCCCCACTATTCTTAGATCTGTCAAAGGCCTTTGACACCATCTAACACACACCCTACTTATATCCCAACTCTTCACCATACACCTCTCTCTCACCACCATTGCCTGGTTTTCTAGCTACTTGTCCAACCTCCAACAAGTTGTCCAATTGAAAACTTCAACATCCCCCTTCCTTCCCACACCCACAGGGGTCCCAAAAAGTTCTGTTCTTGGACCTTTTCTCTTCAATCTATTCATTAACAACTTTCACCAATCTATCCCAGACTCATATATCATCCAATATGCAGATGACTCAACAATCATCTGCCCAGCCTTCTCTCCCTCCGAGTTCCTAGCAAAAACCCAACTAGCTTTCTCCAAAACAGAAACCTGAATGCAGTCTAACCATCTGGCACTAAATGCAAATAAAACCAAACTAATGTTTTTTCCCCTACCAAAAACTCCTTTGACAAATCCACATTCACCATACAGAGCCAAAACAACACCCTCCTTGAAATTGTTCCCAACACCAAGCTTCTTGGCATCATTATTGATGAAGAACTAAAATTTGACACCCACATCCACTCCACAATCAAGAAAATCCACAAAAAGTTAGGTCTCCTCTACAGGCACAACCGCTTCCTAAGCCCCTGTACCCATCAAACTCTTGCACCCACCTTCCTACTCCCCTCCCTTATGTATGGTGCCCCTCTTTTCACCAATCTCCATCTTGGCCTTCGGTCCAAACTTGAATCCTGCTACCACAAGATCTCCAAATTTGCAACCAATTCAAAAAACTCATCCCACCACTGCTACTCCCTCCTCACCCTCAACTGGCTCAAACTACCCAACTACCTCAGTTACCTAAAACTCACCATTTCCCAGCTCTCGCTACTCCCTTAAAACCTTACATTCCCAATCGCTCACTCAGATCAAAAAAACAAAATCTCCTTCAGGTCCACAAATCTGCACGACCTCCTGGCCATCTACTGCTGTCCCACTCCTTAGCTAAACAGTGGAACTCCCCCCCCAACACACCTATGCAACCTACCTAACCCTACAAATTTCAAATCTTAGCTACTCCCTCATCTTTCTTTCAAATGGGAATGCCCTTGCCATGCTCTAACTTAAACACCCCCCAATTCCACCTTGCACTGATTCATCCAACTACCTCTACTATTACTTTATCCCACCCAAAACAATCCCTTCCCTACCAAAAACAAATTTTCTCTCTAATATCTGTTGTACTATACTCTCCAATCTCAATTATACTACTACCCTCTCCATGCATAATATTTTCCTAACCTACTAATGGCTAGTAGCTATATATTTTGAAATGTTAAACCCACAATTGAGTTTATAACAAAATTATTCACTTTATGTAAATGTTGAAATTTCTGTATTGAATTATGTCTTTTCATTTTTGTAACATTGTGACAAGCCAATTGCAAATATCATGGAGCTTATCTGTAAATGTTTAATTAGCTGTATGAACCATGTCCTTTTGTAACATGTGAAATGTAACTTGCAATTATTGTGAAGCTTTTCTCCCTGGGCCTCCACTGAAAATGGGCTCTTCTTGGCCTAGTGGACATCCCCAGTCATCAAACTTAAATAAATAAAATAAGTAAATAAAATAAAATGTTTGGTCTGAATCACAAGTGACACAGTGGAACTGTTAACGCAGTCATACAACTCCACCTATTTCACATCATTGCATGAGTTGTACATTATATACCTGTGTGTTTATCAGTGGAAATGTGTGGGTGAGAACTCTGACATCATATGCAGACACATTACAAATGAGGTGGATGCGGTTCATGCAAAGCAGTTAATGACACAAATGCTAACAGTATAAAAAACAAAGATGGGTATGCTCCAAACCAACGGACCTCTCTGTGGTAGAAAAATCGCTGAAACCGGTAAATCCAAAAAAGTAAACTTTTATTAAGCACAACGCACAGGCTTTTCATTAGTATCACTACCAACTTCTTCAGAAATGGAAACAGCATCACACAATACTAACTGCAATAAATACTAAAATTTAAAAAGGTCACATGATCTCTAAGTACTGCGAGACTACATATCTGCATCTGGTATCTAAAAATTAAAAAATCCCCTCATAATATAAAATCAAAGGCTCACATTATGCGAGTATTTGATAAATAATCAGACTGAACAGTGAAACAATAGAAAGAAGTTGCAAAAACAGCAACATCGTATCTCTGTAATATAGTGCTGTATGAATGTGAAGAATGAAGTCTTAGAGCTGCATCGGCTAGAGAACCGGTCAGCCCTTAATATGCTAAAATGAATCACAGAACATAACACTTTTTACTATCCTTATATAAACTGTACCGACTAAAATATTTCAATGCGGTACATATTTGGAAGAAAAACAGTATAATAATATACAAAACTTCATATTACATAGTATCCCCAACAATGAAACAAAACAATAAATGTGTGATAATGTATGTAACGTTGTGTCCCAGTATTATAATGCTAACATAAACATGAAAAATACATATTAGAGCCGCATTGGCTGAAAAAAACGGTCAACCCTAAATATGTTTGAAAGCAACCACAGACAATGACACTTATACTAACCTTATAAACTATGCTAACTGAAATATTCCCATGCAGTATGTATTTGACAAGAAAAACAGTATAAAAATATACTGGAATGCTTATTACGTTGTATCCCGTTGGTATAATGCTGGCACGCTTTAAGAATAGACTCGATGTACAATCTAGTGTTGACAAAAGATGATAAATAAACCACCTGTACAAACAACCAAAATCATGCAGGTGAAAATCACTCTATTAAATTATCAAGTAACATATGTTACCAACAAAAACATGGAATAGTAATTGGGAAAAAAAACATCCCAAAAATCCGTACAGATGGAAAGGAAATGAATAAAATAAAATAAAATAATATAATAAAATGAAATAAAATAGAATGAAATGAAATAAAATGATAAAGAGGGGACTACCTACGACAGAGACTGAAACAACAATATCCTGATTGTGGCTCACTGGAGATATACTAATCTGAAGTGCTTTAAACTGCCCCTAACTTTCCTCTACAACTTCTAGGGAAAAAAGAGTATCAAATATTACACCTGCTGACATAATATGTATGGTGTAAAAGTACTATGATTAGGATAGCATAACAATCTAAGTATATCGTGTATGTACTAGGTCTGGATAGAAAATGGACTGTACCAAACAGACGAAAAGAAATAAACATAAATGAATGAAATAAATAAATGAAACAAGATAAACAATCAAGTATCATGATGGACAAATTGACTATACTGTAAAACCAAAAAAAGGCTAGTGAGGGCTTACTGTAGTAGCTTATCTATTCAACCTCTTAAGTTTTAGTAGGCATGATATGGACGACATGCCGTTAATGCCAGGGGCATGACAGGCATCTAACCCGAGTTGCCATGACAACTCTCTACTCTCCAATAGGAGAGACAAAGGCCCTCCCCTCCCATCAGATTTAACTTGGTCTATGACTAGAAACAAGAAACCATGATTGGGGTTCTCCACTATATGCTTGGCCAGAGCGTTCTCCAACTTTCCCTTCCTTATAGCATATAGGTGTTCATAAATGCGTTCATGTAATCTTCTGTCAGTCTTGCCAATGTAAAAAGTTGGACAACATGAACACTTGGCTAGGTACACTACTTGTGTACTAGAACAATTGTACCTACCCACTATATTAAATATGGAGTCCCTTATATCATATTTGGACCCCGTCCTTATATAGCTAGAATAACGGCACATATTGCACTTGTACATACCATCCCTAGTATTGGGAACTTTTGATTTTTTCTTTAATATACTTTTGAGATTATGACCCCTCTTGAACACAGTACTTGGAAATTCTGTCAATTGTTTACAAATGGAATCATCCTGTGTTATCATGTTCCAATTTTTTCAAAATAATTGAGAAAATCTCCTTAGCATCCATGCTATATGTTAGTATAAAGCTATTGGACATTGGGATGACTAAATCTGTTTTCACAACATGGTCGCCCTGGGATGTAGTTTTTTGATTCAGTATTGGTAAATAGACACCAGTGTCCCTCTTTTTTGTACCTCCCTTGAGAGTTCATTAATGAGATCCACAGGGTAACCCCAATTGAAGAAAAGGCTTGCCATAAAAGCACATTCCTCCAGGAAATCACAGTCTCTAGACACCATTCTAGCAGCTCTGACTAGTTGTCCTTTAATAATCAATCTCTTTTGAGAGAATGGATGACAACTGTTAAAATGGACATAGCTGTTACAGAAAGATTCCTTCCTATAAATCTTAGCTATGTAGCACCCTTTCTCTTTATCTTTCATAAGGTCTACATCCAGTTAAGCTACCCTGTCTAGGGCAAAACTATGAGTAAACTGAAGGAATTCTGTAGAAGTGTTAAACAATTCTAATAAAGTGGTAGCTATCTCTTCATTTCCCTTCAGGACGATAAAAATATCATCCAAAAACCATGTGTACATCAATACCTTTTCCAAGAACAGAGAACTGGATAAAATATATTCCCTCTCCCAGTAGGCCATGACCAGATTAGCCACACTGGCTCCACATGGAGACCCCATTGGAATGTCTATCAACTGCAGAAAAAATTGTTGTTGAAAGACACAAAATTGTTCGACAAAATGATGTCTAGCAATTCACTGACCAGTTGGATTTCTTGGGCTGGAGCCTTTTTTAAGGCCATCATAGCTGGGATCCAGTCTAAAGCTACTGAGTGGGGATGGAAGAATATAAATCCTTCACATCAATGGTTAGGAAATGGTTGTCCTCGCTGTAAGTTGTTTTGTTTATCCTAGACAGGAAGGACCAAGAATCCTTAGAAATTTCTGGCTCGCTTGCCACATATTTCTTCAATATGGTATCTACCACTTTAGCACTGGCATAGGTGATGCTGCCCCTAGCACTTACCAGCGGGCACATAGGTGGATCTAATGGATTTTTATGGATCTTGGGGGAGCCAAATATGATGGGGATTCTGTGGGCTGGTAGAGATATAAAGTTCAGTAAATCCAAGTCAATAGACCCATTAATAAACATGTCATTGAAGTAGGAAGACACCTTCGAGGTGTCTATATTTAGTTCATTCCTTGACACTTCCTTATATGCTTTGGAAGAAAGAATGACTTCCATTCTCCTTACATAATCTGACTTATTCATTACTACCAAGCCTCCACCCTTGTCGGGTTGCATTACTCTCACTGAAGAGCTGTTTAAGGAATCCAACAGTGACCTCTCTTCCTTACTGATATTGAACTTACTTGCTCATTTAGAAAGTGGTTGACTGAGGGCATGGTGTATGTCCAGTTCACATATTTGTTCAAATAAATTTAAGGAAGAGTGTAGTGGTGGATTATATGTACTAGACATAAAAAAATCACCTTTGTCCCTAGTAAGGTTACCTAATAATAACTGAAGATTTAACTTCCTAACAAACAATTTCAAATCTATAATAGATGAAGACAGGTCAGCTCTCTTGGAAGGCACAAAGGAAAATCCCTTGGCCAGCAGGTCCACCAACTCCTTCTCAAAAATAAAGTCAGAAAAATTATATATTCTAAAGTCCAGCCCAGTGTTGAAAATTAGGCTGTATCAATTTCTCCTGTTCCTGGACCAGTTGCTGGATTTCCGGCCCTGATCCAAGGGGGGAGACGAGGCTGGGTCCCAAAAATTTGGACCCTCTACTTCTTTGTTGGAGTTGTTAGGCTTATGTTGCACTGCCAAACGTTCACTACATCTAACTAGATCTATTGCTTCCATAGAATCTGCAGGGGTATTCCCTAACCTGCTAGACTTCGAACCCCTTGCCGGATCAATGGAATTAGGTCCCTCTGTCTGCCATGATCTGGAAGACAAAAAATTGCCTTGGGATACAGGGGGTTTTGGGTAAGCAGAGCCCTCTTTATACGCCTTAATGTCCTTTTGTAATGTTTGCATTTTAGTTGTTGTAAATTTTGAAATATGTTGGTCTGTACTGTTATAGGTACGGTCATAGTCAAACCTGTGCCTATGAAAATTCAGGTAATTCTTTATTTCCCCATCCAACTTGTTGATATCCGTAATTAAATTATCTGCTGCCAACTGGTAATGTTTACTGATTAAATCCATAAGCTCGTACCCATGCCTGTCAAATAAATGGATTAACTCAAGGTGGAAGGTAGACCCCTCTTCCAAACCCATAGGGTATTGCCAGGATCTAAGGCCTTTGGGTACGACCCCGGCCCGTTTACATTCACCAAAATAAGCCACTTCCAATTGGATTTTCCTTAGCTTAATGAGGTTCTGATCGAATACATTCAATTTGAAAGGAAGGTCAGTCACCCCACTCATACCTTGTTCTGTTTCAAAACATCTCCCATTGTCTTGAAAAGAAAAGAAGCAGCTGAGTCATTGATTTAAATTAGGCATAATATGAGAGTTGGACACAGGTGTAATAACACTCTCAGACTGTACAGTAACCGTCCCCTGACTCTGTACTCCTTCCAACAAGGATTTTTCCAAGAAATAGACACCTGTGGATACAGCTACAGGAATATTCCTTTTGATAGGAAACTCACCCCCAGGTGTAAAAAAAACAGATACAAGCCTAGAACCATTCAAAGGGCCGCCACCAACATGCCCCTCTATGCTGACTCCATTTGCACAGTTGGAAAACTTTGGGTCTCGATGCCTGCTGAGATCCCAAAATGTCATTGAACCAGTTAGAGAGGGTATTCACCTTCTGAGTGAACAGTTCAATTAACTGTGTTAAGTTGCCAGATTCTCCTTCTAGATAAACGCCCGATGGAGGGACCGGAGCATCTTCCATCTCAAGACACACACTCTAAACAAAGTCAACAGGATGAAAAACTATATAAAAACCAAAGATGGATACGCTCCAAACCAACGGACCTCTCTGTGGTCGAAAAATCGCTGAAACCGGTAAATCCAAAAAATGTAAACTTTTATTAAGCACAACACACAGGCTTTTCATCAGTATCACTACCAACTTCTTCAGAAACGGAAACAGCACCACACAATACTAACTGCAATAAATACTAAAATTTAAAAATGTCACATGATCTCTAAGTACTGCGAGACTACATATCAACCCACATACACAATATTGAGTAAAAGAGTTAATTTAAAACATTGCTTTTCAAATAGGCTGCATCTGGTATCTAAAAAAACAAATGCTAACAGTCATACAGTGCTGCTGTGGAACACCTTTTTGATCCTTCTGAATCACAACAATAATGCATACAATGAACTCACCCAAGTTGCAAGTGAATCTCATCATGTCATATGTTTTTTCCATATAACAGCATTACAACACGGGGATGAACCCTGCTGTATGTGCCCATGTAATCAGTATGATGTAGTATTGCAGTATGTCATATAATATTTCCAGATGCTAGGTATACACATGGACATCTGTGCCATATTGCATCTGTCACTGTGATGGTTGAGTGACAGCTGTGTAGAATGTTGATATGCTGCTGTACAATGACACATGCTTTGGTAATGTAAAATACATAGCATCATTCCATGTCAACAGTCCTCAGGAGGCATATTACTTCAGGTATTATGGAAGGAGCATGTAACCAAATGTCAGCAGCAGCTATCAAAGCAGTAGGTGAGTTCACAGATTCCAATACACTGTTGTAGGGATAGACTACATACACCACACCTCAGCATTGCACATGTGGATGACAACACCATTGACATGTGCAAGTTCAGAGGTCATAGGACATTGCTAGGCTACTGGATGGACCACATAACATCCTAGCCATTATCATACCATTTAAACACAAATCGCTATATGTATGTGATGGAAGATAGTGGGGGTATGTGTGTATGTGTTTATGTGTTTGATTTAATACAGACCACCACTGTCCATATCTGACATGTGCATGACCTCATGGCAGAATAAGTAATCATACATTCGGTGGTCTGGAGATGATTTTCAGAAGATCCTGAAGGGTTACTGCTTCATGATGTGTATATGCATCTTTAAAATGATGACATCCTCAGTGTTTTGCAGAATGTATGTTTTGTGGACAGAGGGTAAATGGGGATGTTAGATTCATGACTCTATGTAAAATGTTCTCTTGAGTGGTAGTCAAATGAATAGAGTTTCAAAACACCATACAATGACCATAATATACCATTAACTATGCACTCACACCAGTTGCTTGAGGTCAGATTTGAACATCACACCTGCGCAGGTATAGAAGCCGTATTCCATACAATGTAAGATTAGCACAACCAGAGTGTCAGAGTGCAACTTACAGAGGATGACATCATCGTGTATGTTGAGAAGAAGATGTTGGCAGATGTGTCTGACATAGCTGTGGACTCACATCCTGGTGTAAAATTTACTCCACACTGATAGTTAAACACATACCCATATGTTGACTGTTGTGGGAAGAAAACTCCCACTTATCAAGTTACACGAGCTAGAGAACACTTAATGGCAGCACCACCTCACAGTTATGTCTTTAATATTGTCACCGTGCATTCTATAGAAGATGACATCCTCTGTGTATGCTGAGAGGAGGATTTTGGGAGGGCTGTCATGTAGCAGTATAAAAGTGTCTTTTGAATGCTACTTCAGCGAGGGTGGCAGGACCTGGACCCATGCTATTCTGACTACACACACACACACACACACACACACACACACACACACACACACACACACACACACACACACACACACACACTGGCACACACACAGACACTTCTTTTGTGATTATGAATGCATTTCCATGTATTGGAGGATTACAGCC
The DNA here is from genome assembly GCF_019279795.1 of Protopterus annectens. NCBI lineage: Eukaryota > Metazoa > Chordata > Ceratodontiformes > Protopteridae > Protopterus > Protopterus annectens. The sequence continues at coordinate 1,048,247,502 of NC_056741.1, forward strand.
CAGTAACCAGAGTTAGACATGCTGAACATCCCTTCAAAAAGTGCACTGCCGAGAAGGTGATTAGTGCAGATGATGGCAAAGTATTACCACATGTGTGATTCAATTTTGCCAATTCAACTTGGGCTTGTGAAGCAGCAGTGTCCACTGGTGCTCATTGCCAAACTGTGTAGAAATAAGGACATACAGTAACTCACCTGTTTGGGGTTAATTGCAAAATACATCTGTTGATAATGTTTTGTGTCAGGCTTGCAAGATTTATTAACTGAGAAATTGCCGGCAGATACTATAATGTGCATACTGTACTCTGTGTTTGAAATGTTGGAAACACAGTTTTATTACATAAATAACTGTTGGCCAAGTCTTCCCTATTTGCATGACATTAAGCACTGAGCAAAAGTAGTTCTATGCTTAAGAAAAAAAAAAGTGTAAGATTTATTTTGGTTTGCCTTCCTTCGTTTAAGCAGACTCAGCAGCAAGATATTGAGTGTGGAAAATACAGCTGCTGCCTGGCTTTCATTGTGGCACAGTGTGTTTGAGTAGTGATTTTCTGGTCAGAGCACAGGTGAGCTAGGGTTCAAATGCAGATGATTCTTTCTTTTTTTTTCACAAATGGTGTCAGGATGTCATTAGCTAAGTAAATGTGATCAGGACTGCAAACGTGACTACCAATAACTACACTAAAGTGTGTGTCTTCCCCAAATTTTATCAGTAATATCTGCCTCAATACATTTGTACAACTAGTTGCTGTTTTGCAGTCCTCGCTGCAAATCACAAGTAATTGTGTGCACAGCTTTCTACCAATTACAAGGGGTGGTACATCTTTTGAAATGATTATTATGACTCTGCAGATATAACTAACTATTTGTGTAGGTCCAGATATCTTGAAAAGTGTTTGCAGTATGCTTCTTCACAGTAAGATCAGTTTCCACATCATATTAGATGAACATTTCATTCATCACCACCTGAACATGACTCAAAGGGAATCCCACAGTAGATACTGAAACCTGGCACATTATAGGAGCACTGATCACCTATGGAATCAAGGTAACATGTTTATATTATCCATCAGCAGGGTCATGCCAGTATGCAGATACCCTGAAATGTCCTGTACATCCATCAACCTAACAGACGGCCATAAAGAGGGGTGGGAGTGAAGCAGTGCATACAAGGAGGGGTGGCGATATACATAACAATGTTTCTTGTAATATAACATTCATAGACATGTTTTTGGTCTGTTTTAATTATTAAGCTGCCATGCAGTGCAGCATGATGTGACCGATATAGGGGTAAGGAAAGGTTAGTAGAGGGGCAACAGGATTATGACAAGTAAAACAAGGTTGGATAAATATGGAATAGTTGTGGGGATGCATATCAATGCAAATAATTTGTTTTGACCAGTATCCAACATACCAACATGAAAACTCATAACTGGGGTCAATATTAAGATCTGGGTAATTAAACATAACATAGACATATAACATCACAGTAAGAAATGATGTGAGAGACTTCTGGAATCGAACCCTTGATGTTATGGTCAAACATTTTCTTCAATCAAAGATATCTGGACCTACACAAATAGTTAGTTATATCTGCAGAGTCATAACATGTTCACATAGGAAGTTGCATTTTATTATGTCCAACAGTGTACAGAAATGTCAGACTTAACTGTTTCAAAGTAGTGATCTTACTCTGGTTTAACTCTGTGTTCTAGTAGTGCAGTGAGTTTAAGCAATATTGTGCAAAAACAACCTGACTAGCGCAGCTGATGGCAAAAACTGATCTGGTTTTGCCATAGGACATGAACAGCTATTCTCTGCCTTTTGGCATTGGTGTGTGATGCCAAACTCTATGTAAATTCAGAGGACAAAAAGTGAAGGCTTTTTATGGGCCAGTTCTGGTCATGTGTGTGGCATGTGATTTTATTTTTTGACTAGATTAAAGGTGTTAAAATGTAGTAGACAGGAAAGTGGTGAAATGGGGGGAGGGCAAGGAGGGTGAAGAACAGAGGGGAAACAAGAAAGGAATTTGTAAGAGGGAATCAGGAAAGAACCATAGATCTTCATTTCTTCAAAATAGTAATGTGCACATATAGATAAAATTTGATTAATTTGGACTGTCACCAATACACAGATGTCTGGCAACAATGCCTTGATGTTGTATAGCCAATTGGGTCAAGTTTTTCAAAAAGATACATATATTATATGTGCATGGGACATTTGTTTGTGGGATGGGTGTCCGTTTTTTCTTTTGGATTTCCAGAAGAGAGGAATGTTAAGGATGGGACATAGGAATGTGAGGTTCTGGTAGGTAGAGTAGGTTATGAAGCAGATGAAGACAACCAGGACAAACAAGATAGACACAGAGATGGTGATGGCCACAAATGGTTGGGGGACACAATGATTGGGGATAAGCAGGGGACACTGGAAACACATGCCCATCAAGCAAGGGATCAGTGAGAATCTAGTTCTCTACCTCAGAACTGCAATCACTGTCCCCTTCCTCAATTCCCTGTGAGACCACCTGATGCGGGAGTCTCTTTTCTGTTTTAATGAGCAACCTCTCCAGGCAGCTGATATGGACACCAAGGCAGTTTATATTACATCACACACCATCCTTCGCAGCTCGTGGTGGGTGATGTAATCACCACCTGCAGCACTACTCCTGGAGGGTACCAATGCACCAGCAGCTGGGGTAATGCTACTTGATGTGGATGGACCAGGTAGAGCAGGGGATGTGGGGGCAGTACTGCCAGGCTATATCCCAGATGTGCTGGATGTTGATAAAGCAGCCGGAGGAGAGCAGGCAGGCCAAACTGCAGTGGCTGGCCTAACTCCCTGTGCTGAAAACCATTTGGTTTGTTGTCAGAAAGGTATGACATCAGAACAATGTGATTCTGGGTAACAGAAAAAAAGAGAGAGATAAGGGGTCTGGTGGTAAAAAAAGAAAATAAATTATAAGAACCATGCTATGTCACATTTATGCTTTATTACAATAGATATCCTTTTTTATTATACTAGCTATGTATCAATTGTGCTTTATTACAATAAATATCCTTTTATTATACTAGCTATAGAGCTTTCAAAATCCAAAAAAATGTCTTTGAATTGTTAAAGTAATCCTTGGAATATGCAGATATTCCACATATGCTTTAAAAGACACTACAGATTAACTTAACACCATGGCATTAAAGCCAATAGTCCTGCATTTTGAATGTAGAAATGATACTTGTTGAATGTCAGTTTATAGGTTACTTGTGGGAATTGAACCCACATAATACGAATGCACTATTACATGTTGTCTATTACAATTACCAAGAGCTACATCAGACAGCATGTATGCTTGCTGCTACAGTTAAGATATGCATGCTGAACTTGATACTGATATATAGAATCAAAATATATTTATTACAATCAGGGTCATTTGTGCTGCATGCATACCCCTTGCCTCTTGGATTTCCTCCAACCTCTCAGCATGTGCTTTCCTGTTCTCCAAGTTTTCCTCTACGGCTGTAAAATAGAAATTGAAAGAAGAGACATGAAAGCATTATGCATACCAGTCTTGGCTATCTACAGCATTCTGTAACATTCAAATTTGTTTGCTCTGCATACTTATACAACTTGTGGGTGTCAGCAGTTCTAAACTCATCCAGTCACTGGTCAAATTGTGCCTGCTTGCATCTCTTTAGGTCACTCACTGCAGTGGTGTCTACACTACTCACCAGTGCATGGTATGCTATTCACACTAGAAACAGCCTTCACTAGGCTGTTCCAAACCTCAACCTTAATCTGAGATCCAGTATAAATCCTCCTGCAGCAGCCTATGGGAGTGGCACTTAACAAAGAGTGCAACAAATATCTCCACAGCCTACCTCTATTCTCTGAATTTGGAACCATCCTTCACATCTTCTGCCATGTCTGCAAAAGTTCAACAACAGTTGTAATGTTTTCCTGACAATTTGTGACATTGTGTTTAATGACCAGTGCACCAACACTCACAACAATGCCAACCAGGTTTGCACAATGGTAAGTGAAAAAAAACATTGCCAAACAAAGAGGAAGGGAGTTTATGAAACAGCAATGTTGATCTGGGACTTGGCATTGATTTGTGGCATGTGTGCTCCTATACCTAGTCACATAATGCAATAGTCAAGACTAAAATGCTAGATAATGTGGCTTTAAACCATAACTTTGGAGGAATAAATGTGATGACTTGGCACATGTTTTGTGAGGACTTAAACAGTGCTAAAAGTAATTTGTACAATATGGGATTCAAACCTATGTAAAAGAGAATGCATATATTTCCACATAGGTGATTATTCCTCATTGCTACAGAAGTAGTGTTTGCCAACCATGATAATTACATATACAAAGTTTAAAGAGTGACTGGTGCTATACTTCAACTACTTCTGTATGTATGTGACATTAAAAAGTCATTGCTTATGCATTCTCAGCTGTGATGCAGGACTAATGTCTGACAATATACTGGAAATGGATGGACTTGCATGACTTTAGTAATAGAGTTTTGAGTTATGATGTATACCTCACAATACATTCTGTTTTACAGTTATACTTGGGTTATGGGAGGGGTGTAGATGATTGTCAGTAAACTACTGTGTCCAACACAGATATGCAATTGCATTTTTATTACATAATCATAATTTTTATACTAAACCAGTTACATACACATAAGACTTATGATACCTACAAATGTATGTGCATGTATGCATACATAGCTATTGGTGTGCAGTATTACTTTATAATCAAAGTTTTCTGTAAAATTACAATGGGACACCATTACTAAAAAGTAGAGTGTGCTGCATTTGAACTGTGGCTTACCTGTGTTCTGACCATGAACTCACTTGCACTTACATCTTGTGCTACAGTGTCCAAAGTGCTGACAACCATGCCTTATCATTGAGCCTGTTTGTATGAAGGAAGTCAAATAGAATTACAATTTTCATTTATTTTCCTTAAGTGAGGAACCCTGTTTGTGCATAGGTAGGCAACTCCCCCAAGCACATGTCAACAGTTAGCATATCTTATTTGTATAAATACTCATTATGACTATTCCTCAATAAAAATAACTACAGTGGGACTCTAAACCTGCTTTACTTATGTCCTCTCTTTTTTAGCTCAACATATTTACACGTTGTGCCACAGAGAGAGTCGGGTAGCAGGTGGAATTTCTGCAGTCATTACCATCCATGTTGCTGACTACCACTCAATGCTGCTAAGCACGTTTATGCTCTAGAAGGTAACTGACATTAATTTTTCAATTTTAGGCAGCTTACCATGCTTCCGGTATGAAAAAAAGGATAAAAACATGAAACAAATGTGGAACAATTACACAGCTCTGAATGTGAACCATCAGAGTACTGCACTTACACAGCACACTTGAAGTGGGTGATTTCTCTTTGCCACAGACACATTTGCAACAACAAACAAACAATGTGCATACAACCAATTAGCATTTCATACCCAGTAATAAACAGTTCATACAGTTGGACATTCTCAATTGATTGTAAATGTGTACATAACATATTCAGTAAAATGAGTAATCACACATTATTTATGAATATGTTTGCAAAACTGTAGATGTACATTCTCTTTGTATTCTGGAAATCATTCCCGTATCTCTGCTTTACTATCAGACATGCAATCTCTATTGCATATTCTCTCATATATTTTAAGGTGTGATAAAAATAAGTAACAGTAAAAAGTTTACAGCAAAAGGAGGAATCTGTGCTATTATGCCAAGAAAATATAAATATGGGTATTTGGTTTTGTTTAAAAGCTCACCACAGTTAGTTCCACACATTGTAAGTGTATCCTCACTGACATACCCACTCCATTGATGGATGTCTTTACATTATTTTGTTTTGCTTCAGTCAGAGTAATCATTAACAGTTGGAAGCCATTACGGCCTAACAGTGGTGTAGAGGCTATAGAATGATTATATCTGCTACACAAAGTCAACAAATTGGTATTCAGTAATTCTTAGGAGTTCACACCTCATTTGTATATTCAGAGTGCTCAGAGGGCTGAATCTACACTGAATGGTAGCCATGTATCTAGGGAACTTGAAGGGAGGACACTATTTTCATATATGTTTATTGCTCCACTTGTGGGAGTGTTAGAATAAGTACACTTTTTGGAATGCTTTTTCTATAGTAGGTATTTTAGTTGCATGAGCCAGTTTATTTGGTAGATTACATAACTATATCTTACAGATATCAGTCATGATAGATATTGATAGCATTGCTGGATGACTTACACACATTCTACTTGACTACATTTACAAGTACCAGTCAGGCAGGTATCTGGCATTCATTCATGTTCTTACACATTTATTTTTCAATTACAGGTTCAACACTTATCCTTGATAGTCCTGCATTTGCAACTATTTTCATTTGGGGCTGATTCTGTCTGATGCTAGCAGTACACAGCCATTACATGGGGAAGTAAAGGTTGTGATCATTGCCTGGCATCAATTTTACTGTCTGTATGTGCATCAGATGATAGGTTATCAGCATGTGCACTATACATTACCTCTTGACCTGGGCAAGGGCATATTTGTGAAAGCCTATGTCTAACTACACCCACAACAGCTGGGGGTTCCTACTCTGATTCTTCACCTATATGTGGATGTGGTGATCGTGCCAGTGGTCATGGAGCATTTCCTCCTAGTCCTTGGTGGTCCTGCTGCTGCTGTTTTTGGAGGATAATATTGTGTAGGATAGCACAGACTGTGATAATTTTGGCACAAGAACTGGGATCATAATGCACAGCCCCCCGATGTATCTAAGCACTGAAACCGTGATTTCAACAGCCCAAACACACACTCAATTATATTCCCTGTTTGACAGTGTACCTCATTGTAGCATTCTTCTGTAGATGTGTGTGCATTTTTGATGGGCATCATCAGCCATGGTTTGAATGCATCCCCTGCATCTCCCAGTATCCCCCCTGGAAAACCTCAAGTAGAGCTGTGAGGTGTGCCAGATATGGGAGTCATGGTAACTGTCAAGTTTACCAATGCACACATTCAGAATGATTTCCCTAGCATTACACATTACCTGCTAGTTAATGGAGAGGAACCCCTTTCTGTTGATGTACGCCCTTCCCTGTTGCCTGGGTGGTGCTTTGATCTCAATATGTGTGCAGTCTGTGGTATCCGGGACATAAGTAAAGTGTGCTATGGGGTAGAACTCCTGCACAGATTTAGCTCTGTCCTTGGGGTAGGAAGATATAAATAAATAAATATATATATATATATATATATATATATATATATATATATATATATATATATATATATATCCTGGATGCTGATGCCTGTAACACCCCCAGCATGATGTTCTCTGTGCATTATAGAAAGGTTTCTGTAGCTAATATTCTAAGTGCTACACATGGGTCTATATTAGGTCACCAAAATGTATTTTCAGCGAACACCTATTCGTCGACCCCTATTCAGCGAAAATCACTTCCATGATTCGCTGAATTTTCCAATGGCAATGAAACAATTGCCCCAGAGCACAATGGACCAACAACTAACTAAATCAAACCCACCCAAGTGGGGGTCTGTGCCCTCCACACCCCCCAACTAGCTATACCAACTCTGAGATTACACTACTGTGGGGTAAAGGGCAAAGTTGTGTAGTTGGCCAACTACTTCTTTCCCCTTGGAAAATTCAGCAAGTCATAAAAGTGATTTTTGCTGAATAGGGGTTGATGAATAGGTGTTCACTGAAAATAAATTTTAGCAAGCTAATATAGACCCCTACACATACCTTGGTCCCCACAAATATTGGTTGCCCTTGGTTTGCACTTGTTTTCAGATGAGGACAACAGAGGTTGCAGAGTTCCTGGATTGTGTCTCTACCCACCCTGTATGCTCCACTATATCCACCTTATGCAGACCATAAAAAGTTAAACGGGGTCTAAACACCCTTCTCCTCCTTGCCCGAGGTCTATCAGCAACAGCAGCAGCATAGACTTGAGCCTGTTGCACATACACATGCAGAAGAGCAGCAGCAGCCCCTGACATTCTTTGCCTCCAGCGTATTTTCCGTGGTCATATTCCAATAATACAAGGCAGGAGGTTACACTTAGTGTACACGATTGCTTTATAGCTTGTTGAATAGCTCTGCCATCTTGAATTTAATTAACATATAAATCAGTTGCTTATGCAGTAATTAGCATGGCACGATGTTTATCTTGTTTACATAGTTTTACGCATCATGTAGAGCTGCTTACTTAATACAAGTCTGCGCACTATCATCAAAGTGCGCACAGTTTTAGTCAGCCATGTAGGGTTTATTGAATCCTGCCCAACATGTTTGTGTCAAGTAAATGTGTAAACCACAGGTATATTTGTACTTCTGATATGTATACGCATCCAGTTTTTGAAAGACAGTTTGTTTTCAAACTGTATGCTGAAAGTAGTAGTTCTACGATTGTATATTTAGATAAGGGAATCTGTTCCTCATGTTTTTATATTGGTAAGATCAAAAGGAAGTTCAAAGAATGTATTTCTGAACCTGTCCATGACATTAAAAGATGTGATAACAGGAATGAGCAAGCAAAGCATATTTTAGAAGTTGGGTAATTGTGCGTTCTTTGTACAGGAACAAGTTTACATGAATGCCAGATGTGGTAACAGTGTGAATCAATCTGAATATGCTGAAAAAAAAATGAAATCTTTTATTAAATGTTGCTGCACCTGTATTAAATTAATTTTATACTCTCGAACTTGTGACAAATTCTAGATGATTGAGATGAAGAAATTATATAGCTGGCATTATTTTAAATTATTTTAATAGTCATGCAATTTATTTCTTATTTAAAATGTGTGCTATCAGAACCATAGCCAAGTGTCATCTGGAATCCTGAAAATTTGAGTCCCCTCTAATTTCAAAGCCAAGAAGCAAAGAAAAAAATGCAGCATGCTGTTTGTTACAAATGTAACGAATAGCTTACTACATCTAAATCACCAGTCATACACTGAACATTTCAGCACTTCAAGTGCGACCACAAATATAGTATTCTCATTGATTTATGAAGCAATTACACCGACATCTCACCTGCAGATTGTGCTCCTAACATCTTGTGCCAGGGGCATCTTCCCCTTCACTCTGCATAGTTACAGTACTGTGTTTTGGGCCCTGTGAGTCTTTGAATACTTGAAAATGTGTGGTGGATACAGGAAAGATTGCTTCATTATTTATTATTTATCATTTTTAATAAAGATTACTTGAACATGTTTCTAGACTGTCTGCTCATAGGTTCATGGGTTTTTAGGCTCATAAGTGTACTAGCCTAATATAATGACCACTAGGACCTTTATATATTATTGTTATGCCTTACTGTGCAGCCCAAATGCATCCCACAAGTGATATCTTTTAGACATTTATATAGGGGGTGATTGTCGGTTATGTCATGATTTACTGACTGTCTCTGTCCATCATATAGATATAGGCACTAGACCAGTGGTGAATTTTTGATTTTCCATCCAATGGTCCAAGTTACACTTAAATAAGGTTAGAGAGGGACTTTGATTCTCATGGATGGGGAGCTTATTCCAAAGAATGGGAATTCTCTAAGATATCCAACGTCTTAGTTATGTTGAAAAATGAAGGTCTTTAAAGCTAATAGTTTAGTTTGCAGATGTGCAAAAGGTTCATCAGAGCAGGGTCCAGGGATGCCTTGTATGTCAGGCATAGATCACCTCTCAGTAGTCCGTAGAAGACTGAGTACAACTGATAGGACTTTGAGGCAATCTGCATATGACAATGTGTCTATGTTATGTATTGTTTTTGTAAAGAACCTTTGTGGACATTCCAGTTGCTGCATGTGTCTGGTCAGGTACATATCACAGGGGGGCATTATATTCTCAATAACGGGTTTGATGAGGGCCAAGTATAGTAGGACAATGACTTCCCTGGACCTAGATGCCATGCCCTTACTTATAAGTTCAGCAGCATAGAATGATTTCCTTACTACCTTGGACACATGTTGATTGAAGGCTAGTCTACTGTCTACATGTGTTCCAGATCCCTGACTAGTGGGTGAACTCTTAGGGGTGTTTTATTGATGACATGGTTCCTTGGGTAGCAGATTTCCCAAAAGATGCTATAATGCATTTTTTGCACTGAGTTTTAAGCTGTGGCTTTGGTACCAGTCATTTGTAAGTGTTAGACTCTCTTGTGAGATATTTGGGGTTTGGAGAGATACCTTGACTACTCCCAATTTGCAATCATCTGCAAACCTGGTCAGACAGAGGCCTTTAACATTGGCCTTGACTTCCAAGAAGTAGATGACAAAGAGAAGTGGTCCCAGTATGGAGCCTGAGGGAATTGATTGGTCACTTGCCTCTTTGTGGTGGTGGTCTCACCAGTCCTAACTTCCTGGGTGCCATCTGTGATTCAATTGGCTATCCAGCTCATTGTACAGGGGTTTATGCTGAATTCCATAAGTTTGTTAAAAATTCCCAGAGTGGGGTATAATATCAAATGCTTTAGTCAGGTCAAGGTAGACATTATGCACCACTTCTCATTCATTGCCTTTGTGACCTCCTTAAAGAAGACCAATATGTTCAGTAGGCATGACCTGGTCAACTAACTTCCCAGAGTTGCAAGATCCACCTTGCTATGTGAATCCCTATGGCTAGTTAAGGATGAGTATTCATCACCTTGCCACATGGATAACAATGCACCCTGTGGTCCATACTGAGCCCAGAAGAGCTGTCAACAGGTGACATGGATTGAGAAGGTGCCTATACTGCTGGCTCTAGACAGAGTGTAATAGTCAGCAGCCTTCTTCAGACCTGAGGAATCTAATATCTCAGCTGGACTCCCATTCTCTCATATAAAGACTGACTTCTTTTAGGCATCAAAACAATGTCCCAAATAGTTGCAACCCTGCCACACAAACGCTAACATGGTAAACTACTCCCAGTACCTGAGGTTAACTTTTAAGATCAAAAGGGACTTAAGGAGGACAACTCACACCCCATATAACCAACCGCTCTACACCCCAAGCAACCTTACACAGAAGTATCCTGAAAATAATCTAATTTATGAAGATTGCACAACAGTACCTTTTCTTTCTTATGACAAATAATAAGGCAAGGCCTGTAAACCATGGCTCTCAATTGTCCAGATTTGTGCCTCATATCTTTGGCCTGCTCCTTATAAAATTTGTGGCTTTCTGCAGATTACATAGGACTGAATTCACTAAATGATGACATACATTTGAGTGTTAGTCTTCACGTCCTCCAGAAAAATGCATACTAAGACCAATCCTGCTATTTTAGCAATTTTCTAAGCTTATAAGAGCAATATTTAAAATCTATCCCTATTTTTAGATCTTTGACCGCCATTATTTTAGACTTTGTCCAGATTTCAGAAGGTAAGAAGTTGAGAGGAGTGCTGTAAACAGTGTTGTCACAGTCAGAGAAATCAAAGTTAACAATTCCTCAAATCATGCTCAGAAGTTACTGCTCTGTAAAAATATGGATCTTAAATTATGCACATTTAGGCACAGACCCCATCAGCCCAAGAAAAAGTATTCCATGCTTACTTCTTAAAAAAAATAAAATCAGCTGACAGGATGTAAGAAAATGCATCCCATTAACTGAAAACACCCATGGAACACAAAGTAAATGAGGATGCGCAGTCATACTGCAATAGCTCCCCGTTTCACAAACAAGCTAACATAAGTTCATAGGTTCATAAGCTTTACTAAGCTCACAGCCAAAGGAGGTCATTGAGAAGCTCAGTGACATCCTGCAATGCTGTAGGAGACTGACAGTGTCTCCTATTAAGTAAACTTTCTCAGTATACCCCTGGTGAAAATTTGTGATAGTTAGTAGGGACTGTTCTGTTTGACAACTAAGGGTAGATTTTTCCAGAAGCAGAATATACATTGGTTTACATATCTGTCAGGCCCCTGGTACTGAAATGATCTACAAGTAACACCACTTCTCTGGATAATTAAAATGTCAGTCAATGAAATGGACTCCATCAAATGGAATTTACTACCCTGTTTTGATGTTGCTGCTCTGTATATGATCTGTGACTTCTGTGAATATGGTTTAGGTCTTTAGAATGGATGTTTGTTTTACTACTGGTTTTATTTAGGTGAAGAAGTTCAAAGAGCATTATTATATACAAGTCAATCAACATTCAGAAGCCTGCAGTGCTACGAGTGTGATATTTCTTTCCTTGTAAGATTATAGTTTCATAGGGAAATAATAGGTTACCAGTCTGCAGATTATTACAAGCCTAGCCAATAACCAGAGGTCAGAATCAAACATTGCACCTTATATCTGTGAGATAAAGACCTTAAACATTATGCCATCCCCACCCCACCCCAAGTGTTCCATTAATGAACTGTAGGGCCTCTTAGAGACTGATAATTTTAAATGGGACCCTATTCAAGAACACATTCCATGCAATCCATGACTTACGTTCTAAGAGGCCCAAAAAAATTCAGCCCTCAAGTAAAGTTTCTGAGCCCAGGAGTAGCTAAAGCTCCTTATTCAGCTACTCTGCAATGGTTAAGGATAAATTGTAGAGACAAGAATTATCTTCTATAGGGCACAGCAGCAGCAGCATCCTACATAGTCACTTCCAATTGTCAGCTATACACTTAGTGTGAATAGTTATTATATTAATAAAAGCTTTCCTTCCACTAACAATCTGGGGGACTCTTCCTATATGCCTCTTTGAGTAACTCTTTGTATTGTGTAGCAACCACTACCATCAATGGGGCTTTATGTTTGGATGCTTTCTGTGGACATACTGCTCTTGCCACTTTCTGTCTCATTTTCTCCAATGAAAACATGTCCAAAGAGGCAATTTCCTCTGATGTAATCATCTTATAAACAAAACTGCTATATGAAGATGTTAAAAACAGCCTCTAATCATGATGTGTAAACTAAGTCAGAGTGTTGGTAATTAGTTTATTTACACAGTAACTAGCTCACCAACATAACCAGTCCTCTTATGATTAGGAATAAAAATAATCATTGTTTTATATGAAAACTACTCCTACCCGGTGTTAATCAGAGATTCTAATATTTACCAGGAAATAATTTTCTTCATAGTGCATGCTTCTGTTATCAATGATTATGGTTGGCAGTTATTCCCCATGTTGTTTTCATCAATCCTTAAGCTTATTGCATCTATAATCTCCTGAAGTCTAAAATTACTGCCAAGCTTTTACCATCTTAACACATAGCAGGAAAACTATAGACAGCAGATCAAAGTGTTCTTCTAACATGTAAATGACCTTTAAACATGTAACATTCTTCATAATATGAATCTCAGTTTCAAGTAAGGAATTACCAAGAAAAAATATACTATTCAAAATATGCAGTAACATCAATAAATGTGACTCATTTCACTGTAGTATCAGTATTTAATTGCAGGAATATCAGGATTCTTGAGTGTGACCTACTCCCCTCAAGCATGTTTATAACTTTCAGTTACTTTTATCTTTTAATTAATTCATTTATTTAGTCCAGCTAACTGAAATGATCTGACCTGAAACAGGTCAGTACTGAAACTCAAATTAAAGAGCACAAATATTTTATTCAATGTGTTTTTCTGCATGTAAATTAAATGTTACCTGATAAGGTGACCACAACAGTACTGCAACTACATCAGTCAGTCTCCATATTCTAATAAGGGAGCTTGTCCTCCAATAGCAAGCACATTTTTCTAACCGATAAGATTTTCCACCCCATCAACCAATCATTCATGGTGGCCTGGTCCACTCTCCCCATTTCAAGAAGATTTAAACCACTGTAAATTAGAAGTTTTAATGTTCTAATGAAATCTTTTTACAATGAAAATACTTATAAATAAACTAGACAATTTAAACCTACAGAAAGATCTCTGAATGCTTATTATTGTTATTACTTTTTTACTTTACTAATAGTGGTCAAGAATACCATAGTATTTAATTGAAGCTAGAAGTACAGCTTACAGGTCATTTGGATTGCAGTCATGTACCACTTTTGGTATCACCAAGGATCATAGAACCTTAGAGGCTCATCTTTCTCTGTTTATTGTTAGTTCCAAGGACAAACTCCTTGTACATGTTTGGAGCGCCTAACAAGAGCACTACTCCACTACCGGTGAACTATTTTATTCCTTGTAAACTAAATATGCATTTTCTGAAGAATATGAAATCTTAAAATCAAATATCTGCCATTATTTAGTGACTACAATTATCAGTTCTCTGCCAGAAAACCACAAATTTTAGGAGGAGAAGACCTAGCATATGAGGCAAAAATCTGGACATCTCTGCAAGATTCTGGACAGTTGAGAGGTATGCACTCAACCCCTGAATAGTACCAATGACTATGAGTAACCTGACCTTGTACTTAATCTTACATGGTAGTACAAGTAATCTCTGTTGTGCTGTGAAATGCTGACTTCCTAAAAGTCTATGTTCCAAATAAACAAAAAAAAAAAAAAAAAAAAAAATGCCCAAAGTACAAAAGGCCAAAAAACTCCTTTTTTAAGAGACAAGCTTCCCCATACCCCTCGAGCTTGTATATACCAACTACATGGTCACACCAATTTGAAGAAGGCAGAAATCTTCCTAAAAAGTGAATAATTTGAAAGCGCAGATGTAGAAATTACACCAGCAATGATTTGTCTTTTTACTGCAGGCTACTTAATTTTGAATAATGTCTCCCTGAGTGTGTGCAGGGAAACCAACTAATCTCTGGTCCAATAACCAATCTACTACTACCATGTATAAAATGCATCCTAGCAACAATGACAGAGAAACCAAAGCCACTGTATTACACTCAGAAAGACCGAGTTATAGAGAAGAGAAGTGGCTGAAATTAAATACTTTCTATTTCAGGGCATCATAAGCGACAGTGTAACTTAACAATCAACAAAAAATCTTTTTTTTATTCTTGAGTGTTGCCTTTTCTTCCTAACACATACACACAGTGACATTCAAATCATATTTTTCCCAAATGCTAACCAGCCTGTAAAGTCATGCTGGTCACTTTTATGATACTGAGATGCATGCAAAGTTAAACCAACATTAATCTTAAAGCCTCGTAAAAAAGACCACACAAGCAAAATTATTCCATATGTATATTATTTGTTGTGAATCTAAACGATAACCTCTAGTCTTAAAAGTATAAAGTGACTAAATGCATTTACAAATAATTTCTAATTTCACAGTTCAAGGTGAATTTTCACTTGTAAATTATTTTAATACACTTAACATTGTTTGCAGCTGGTTTCCTAAAACACTTTGCTGAAATTGTCTTTTAAAAAACTTTTAAAGATACATCTTCTCATACATTATTTGTTCCTAGTGGTATTTTAGTTAAGATGACTGCCCTATCCCATCCCTTTCAATGAGCAGTTAACAATTGTACATTATCCTACACTTCAGATAATTAAGATAGTTACAAATATTTTTTAGACATAGGTTGATCAGTATCTAACATGCTCATGTCATTTGTATGTGCTGTTATTTATAACCACTTTACATCTTTGTTTACAGCTACAGATATCTTTTGGCTGCTTCTGTAACACACCTACCAGTTAGGATCCTTCACATTGTACAGTGCACATATTGACAGTGTCCATTTATTTTTAATTATAGTAACTGACTATGCTGCTTAATACTCATATACATAGCTAGAGAAATGTCAATACTGTTTTAAGATTATACAGAAATGAAAAAAATTTCTTACAGAAGGAATTACCACCCTCCCAAACATAAGCAAACAGAAGACATAAACAACTAATGTCTCAGCAGCTAATTTTATCCAAGTTTTGTAACGGGATTGGAACCCACAAATTGGTGACGCTGTCTGTTCACTTAATATTCTCAGCCTCATCTTCATTTTCAGTGTATTCGACAACATATGCTACCACAGTTGCTTTGAGTTTTTGAAAGCAACAGTACAATATTCAGGAGAGCAATCCTGGGTGTTTAGTGGACTTTTCTGCACCATTTATTCATTTGTTTTTTTTTTTTAATTTCTCCATGTCTTTTGGGTTTTCTTATACCATGCTGGAATGGACCATATTCCTAAGTAAAAGCATGATTAAGTTCATGAAATTAGTATTGTTTCAATCTTTGATGTTAGTCAGAAGTGCCTTTTGCATCATCTTTGTGGGTTTACTAATTTCCCTATAGTTATGTGGTCTAAAATTATTCTATGCTAGTCATCATTTTGTGGCAACCATGTAGCCTGAAAATGCTTAGTAATTCAAAGTTGCTTTTATTATATGAGACTAAGCCTCAGAAATGCTGCTCTTTTAATTCTGGTAATTAAAATGGAAGAAACTGTTTTGCAGGTTCTCTGTGGCTTGCATTTTAAACCTGGCATCACTCCCAGTTTCTATTTACTTGTCCCCCTTCTCTTAGTCAGCGTTCATCTTTGTTGTCCTTTCCAGTGCTGAAAGAATCTGTAAGAAGCATTACATCACTGTATAATTAAAATGTCAGTCAGTGAGATGAACTCCATCAAATGGAATTGATTGCTATGTTTTGATGTTGTTACTTTGTGTATGATCTGTGACTTCTGTGAATTTGGAACCATTTTCTGCTGGCTTGTTTAAGGTCATTATGTAGCAGAATCCTGCTTCTGTTTGACTAACAAATTGGAAGAAGGAAGCACTGGTTTCAGTTATATGAACTCTCAGTCTGTGTAAAGCAATCATGCATCATGCATTTGATTTTAGCAATATCTGAGCCTGTCATTTTTTGTTTTTCAGATTTCTTCTGAAAATCAGCCATCTGGAAAGGACAAAAGAATGTGTCTTTAGCTGAGCATGTTCTTATAGCTTCATAGATTGTTACTAGACTAATGATCCAGTTGGCCTTTCTAAGCCTAGGAAAGTTTTCCACAAAGAATAATGATATCCTGTATCCAAATAGGACATTGAGGACCAGGCATTTATAAGCTACCTCTGTCCATAAAGGGCATGGGTGCCATGCCCGGTGTAAATTTCCTATTCACCATCTACTGGTCTAGGTTGTGCTTAAACTGGGTAAAAGACGATCTCCGCTTCACATGGAGGGAAGCTTGTTCCATAGGAGGGGCACACATATCTGTCTCTACAGATGTTCTGTTTAAATCACAGACAAAATTTAGGTCCCGGGACTTTTTTGTCAAAAGATTAAAAACAGTAAACATAAATTTACTGAGAGCTTTTGCATCAGTTGCTCATCTCCCAGTCCCAGTCATAGCTTTATGAGTTAGTATGTGAAACTAAACATTACTCATTTGAGTTGTAGGCAGTAATGGTGTAAACTAAAAGTGTGCTAGTGCCACTTAGATGAATGAAGACTGAGTATATGGCAGTTTATAAACACAACCTGATATCACTGTGACATGAGAAACTGGTGCACATCAAATTCAACTTTATTCAGTATTGTCACCAATGATCATAACAACCAGAAAGACTGGCTGTTAAATGAACATTAGTACTACTTCTAGTGTTGGTTATTAGTGACTGACCTGGAAGTTTGTGCAATGTACCTTAGTCGTGTTATCTATATTTGTGCAGTGTACCTCAGTAGTGTTATCTATACTTGCACAATGTACCTGACTATTGCTATCTATGTTTGTGCAATGTGCCTGATTAGAGCTATTAATGTTTGTGCATTGTACCCAAGTAGTGCTATAGAGCTATATATGTTTGTGCAATGTACCCAAGTAGTGTTATCTATATTTGTGCAATGTACCTTGTGGCACCAGGGAAAAACTGCCAGTCCAGCTATCTGGAATTTTGTAAATAATTATATGTCACTTAAAAATATTAATATGATTTATATAGATAATTGTGACACTGCCAGCCCAGCTATCTGGAATTTA
Organism: Protopterus annectens; assembly: GCF_019279795.1. NCBI lineage: Eukaryota > Metazoa > Chordata > Ceratodontiformes > Protopteridae > Protopterus > Protopterus annectens. The sequence goes on from NC_056741.1 coordinate 1,048,265,370, forward strand.
TAAATAATTATATGTCATTTGTGAATACCAGCATGATGTCATTGTTTGGGTTACCAAATGTATTGGAAATATATGTTATGTGTATATTTAACTATTGATACAGAACTGTCTGTTATGTACTGAGCTTCAAGGATGTGTCCACAGTATACCCTACTGGAAAAGAACAAAAATGTATATAAACTATATACCTGTGCAAATGTGTGTTTTAATAGTAGAAGCTGGAACATACAGAGTTAACTTACAAAACTTCAAATAAATAAGTTGAAACTAAAGTGTTTTTATGATTGTGTTATCTCTCAGTGAAGCAGACACAATGTCTAGAACTAGAACCTTTTCTACTGTCTTGAAACAGAAATAATTTCTAGGTTTCAAATGTAAAAGTGTTTAATTATTTTATGACTTCCATGTTCTGCAAACTTCTGAGAGATATGTACTTTTAACACAGAGATGTTACAAATTATTAGTCCAGGTAGACGTCCAGGACCAAGGGTTAAATGTTTTAAATGCAACCAGTGAGGCCATGTGTCATAGATGTCAACGGAGGGAAGGTGGGGAACAAAACGTGGGAGAGCCAGTAAGTGGGAATGACAAAATGCCAACAGTAGGTTGCCTCAAGACAACAAGGGTACCAAACTACTGCAAGAGGTTATATCCTATCTTAGTGGATGGGAAAGAGGCCATGGCTAAGAGAGACACAGTCTCTGACCTAACCATTGTGAAGCCTACAATGGTTACAGATGAGTACTACTTACTTGGGCAGTCTACTCCAGTCAGAGCTTTAGGAGGGACCCTATTCCAAATACCTTTGGCTAGGGTTCATTTTGACAGAGGGTAGAAAAGGAAGCCAGCAATTAGGTATGTTTGAGGATATCCCTACAGATGTCCTGATAGGGAATGACTTTGATAATGCAGTACCATGTGAACATGCAGTTACATGCAGTCAGGCTTGGAGACAAGCATGTGGGTCTGGTAGCCTGGGGGAGACCCAGATAGACCACACATTTGCAGCCAGGACTGGTGAGGTGGTTACTTTAGAGAGGGAGCTACCCTGTAGCAGTGAGACTGAAAGTGAGGCACAGCTGCTTGTGTTTAGTGATGTTCCCTTGGACAGAGTGACTGCAAAGGCATAGGTGAGTAATATTACCCAGGGTGACAGTGAGGCATCGCTGGGTACTACTACTCACCTATGCCTTTGCAGTACCCAGGGTGACAGTGAGGCATTGCTGTCAGAGGATGCCAGACTTCCTGTGGAAGGGCAGCTGTGAAGGGTTAAAAAGAGAGAGTGAAGACAGGCTCAGCTCTCAGATCCTATATTACAAGGCCTGAGGGAGATAGCTAGTGAGGCACCTGATTCTCAAGGGAAGGGAGAATCTGTATACTGGGACAAAGGGTTACTGTATAGAGAGTGGACCCCCGAGGTAGGGCTGGAGGGTGAGAGAATACAGCAGTTGGTAGTGCTCAGAGCCTACCATCTGGCAGTTCTTGCCATTGCCCATGATATTCCCTTTAAAGGTCATATGGGCATAAAACATACAAAGAGACATATTATGCAGAACTTCTATTGGCCTGGGATTTCTAGAGATGTAACAGGGTACTGCAGGACCTGTGAGCAGTGCCAAACATTAGGCAAGGCAGGAGACAAGCTGAAAGCTCCTTTGATGCCTTTGCCTGTGATCGAGGAGCCATTTCAGAGGGTAGCTATGGATATTTTGGGACTTCTGAGTGCATCAAGTTCCAGAGGGAAAAATTATATACTAGTGGTAGTAGACTATACTAACAGATACCCTGAGGCAGTGGGTCTGTCCTCCATTGAGACAGAAAAGGTGGCAAATACTTTGTTAGAAATTTTCACCAGAGTAGGTTTTCCAAATGAAATACTGACTGACAGAGGTGCCAATTTCATGTCAGACCTGTTGGCTTGTCTGTGGAAGCAATGTGGAGTGAAGCACCAAAAGACCACCCCCTACCATCCCCAGACTAATGGTCTTGTTGAGAGGTTAAACTTAACACTCAAGATGAAGACCAGTTTAAGAGGGAGTGGGACAAATATTTGCCCCATCTGCTGTTTGCTTACAGAGAGGTTCTCCAGGAATCCATAAGTTTTTCACCATTTGAGTTGCTGTATGGGCATAGGGTGAGGGGACCTCTAGATTTGATTCGAGATGAGTGGGAGGGTGAGTGTGAATTTCACAAGGAGTCTGTTGTGGCATATGTCCTAAACGTCATGACAAGACTCAGGGAACTTATGGGCTTGGCCCAGGAAAACGTGGCAGAAGCCAAACAGCAGAAAATGTTCTGGTATGATAGGAATGCTTGAGCTAGAGAGTATGCTTAGGGCAGCAGGTACTGGTTCTCATTCCTGTCAGATACAACAAGCTGCAGGTAGCTTGGGAGGGACCCTACAAAGTGGTAAGGAAGGTCAGTGATGTTAACTACATGGTAGAACTGCTAGGCAAGAGGCAGGGGCACAAATTGTACAATGTTTAATATGCTTAATATCAGAGCTTTGGCCAGCTAACATCTACCTGAAATCAGCTGGATGTATAAGTGAATTTAAGTACACTTATATCTGTTCTTTTGCATATAGTACTGTATTTAATTTATTTATTTGTGTTTTTCACTGAATATTAACTCAACTGAAGTTGTGGCTGTCTCTCTTAGAATTTCTGTGTAGCCATTGATAGAAGTGGGGGTAGTTTCAGCTCATCACTAACATCCTGTCTTGCCTTATATAAGTGGTACATTTTGAGTTATCTCTGCTTAATATCAGAGCTTTGGCCGGCTGACATCTACCTGAAATCAGCTGGATGTATAAGTGAATTTAAGTACACTTTTATCTGCTCTATTGCATATATTATTGTATTTAATTTATTTATTTGTGTTTTTCACTGAATATTAACTCAAATAAAGTTGTGGCTGTCTCTCTACAGTTAGTTCCCCACCCAAATGTTGGTGGCTTTGAAATTGCCCGCCCCTTTTGTAGATTTGTTTTTGGATACTCCTTCTGGGCCCATCTCATTTGCTCACTCAACTGAGTGCAGTGAGATCATATTCTGATTTCAGGCACTCCTACTGTGTACAAAGAGAGCATTTGGGAAGGACAACCCTGTAGCCTCTTAATCATGCTCTGTTCCTTCTCTCAAAAAAAAAAACAAAGCAAAAAAAAATAAAATATATATATATATATATATATATATATATATATATATATATATATATATATATATATGTGTGTATATATATATATCTTATTCATCTGCTCTTACTGTAACTGTCTTAGTTGCTCTTCTGCGTGCTATCTGTTCAGTCGCTCTTACTCTGCACTTATTACTGCTTGTTCATAGCCTTCTAATTTACTGTATTCTGCACCTGTTTTTTAGTCATTTGTTAATTTAATTGCATTTATTTGAACTGTATTTGCCGTAGTGTTGCTACATGCTCGGGTGTGCTGGCCTGCACTACAATTTGAATTGTATTTACTGCTGTTTCAGCTGCTTTTCTCTAACAAAAAAAAAAACAAATTCTAAGCTTGTTTCCTGCCTTTCCTGTAACTAGTCAAGTCCAGATACAGACTTGCTGTATCCAGGACTGTTTGTAAGCTTCTGAGCCCCCCAAGCCTTTCTGTGTTGGAGGGAAGCCTTCTAGCTTATCAGTGGGAGTGATAAGCACTAGGTAGCCTATCTACCATGGGAAGAGTGGGTTTTGACCCTGAAATTGTAGTTCATTGTCCATTTGGGCAGTTTTTCCATCTCTTTCTACTTTCTGGTTAAAAGCCTGTTTTGCGTTTGGTCCCCACCTTTCCTATAACTAGTGTAATCCAGGTACAGATTTGCTGTATCCAGGACTGTTGGTAAGTGTCTGAGCCCCCCAAGCCCTTCTGTGTTGGAGAGAAGCCTTCTAGCTTATCAATGGGAGTGGTAACAAGGTAACCTATCTACCACAGGAGGAGTGGTTTCTGGCCCAGAAATGATAGTTTATTGGCCGTTTGGGAAGCTTTTCCATCTCTTTCAACCATATGATTTAAAAGCATGTGTTTGTTTCCTGCCTTTCCTGTTACCAGTCTAGTCCAGGTACAGATTTGCTGTATCCAGGACTCTTGTTAAGCTTCTGAGCCCAACAAGCCTTTCCGTTTTGGAGGGAAGCCTTCTAGCTTATCTGTGAGAGTGGTAAGCATCAGGTAGCCTATCTACCACAAGAGGATTGGTCCCTGGCCCGGAAATTGTAGCTATTGGCTGTTTGAGCAGTTTTTTTCCATTTCTTTCAACTTTCTGGTTTGAAAGCCGAACTTGTGCCTGTTTCCTGCCTTTCCTATAACTAGCCTGGACCGGTTACAGAGTTGCTGTATCCAGGATTGTTAGTAAGCTTCTGAGCACCCAAGGCTTTCTGTGTTGGAGGAAAGCCTTCTAGCTTATCAGTGGGAGTGGTAAGCACTAGGTAGCCTACCCTCCATGGGAAGAGTGAGTTTTGGCCCAGAAATTGTAGTTTATTTGGCCGTTTGGGCAGTTTTCCATCTCTTTCAACTTGCTGGCTTAAAAGCCTAAGTTTGTACTTGTTCCCCACCTTTCATGTAACTAGTCTAGTCCAGGTACCGATTTGCTGTATTCTAGGACTCTTAGGTTCATAGGTTCATAGGTAGATACTAGGCTATCTGCCCTAGGGCATTTATAAGCCTAGCCAGAGTGTATTTGGCTTCCGCCTCCCCATTAGATTAGCCTACTGTGCCTCTGTAAAGTAGGTCACAGAAGGTACCCTTTTAAGATTAGTTTACTGTGCCTCTGTCTAGCAGGGACACAGGAGAGATCCCAGGGGTGAATTTGCGATTTCCCATCCACGCTTCCAAATTTCACTTGAAGAGGGTCAGCGAGGGGCTATGTCTAACATGAACTGGGATTCTATTCCAGAGGGAGGGGAGCCTCTGGGAAATGAATCTGTCCCTCCAGCATGTCCTATTTATTTTTGTGCTGAGGTTTAGGTCCCTGGAGCGTGTAGCTCTAAGGGACTTGGATTTTTTGAGGTGGAGCATGTCCATTAATTCTGGGTTTGACATGGCTTTGTACATCAGGCATAGATCGCCTCTGAGTAGGCGTTAAGCAACTGAGTAGAGCTGGAGTTTCTTTAGTCGAGCTGCATAGGACATCTGTTTGTAGCCCATGGTCCTCTTGGTGAGGTACTTTTGGGGTCACTCCAGTTGCTGCAGTTGTCGGGTAAGGTACATCCCAAAAGGGGCATTGTATTCAATTATGGGTCTGATGAGTGACGAGTAGAGGGGCACAATGACCTCTCTTGATCTAGATGCGAACCCTTTCGTGATAAGGTGGGATATATAGAAGGTCTTTCTAACCACTTTGGCAACGTGATTATCAAAGGAGAGATTACTATCTACGTTGGTCCCCAAATCTCTAATTACTTCTTCCGTACTTAATGGATTACCACCTATGTGGTAATTTGTGGGCACCTTGTTTTTCCCAAAGGGGATGACTATGCACTTTTTAGCATTTAGCTTGAGGCCGTGGTTCTGGCACCAAGCATCCATCTCTGTGAGACCCTTTTGGAGGATGCTTGTGTCAGCTGGAGATTCGATTATGGCCCCCAGTTTGCAGTCATCTGCGAACTTTGTCAGCCATAATCCCCCCATGTTAGCCTGAACCTCAGAGAAGTATATACCGAACAAGAGAGGTCCCAGAACTGAGCCCTGTGGGACGCCACTTGTAACTGGTTTGGATTCAGACATAGCAACTGTGATTCTGACCATGTGGGTTCTATCTCTGAGCCAGTTTGCAACCCATCTTGTGATATAGGGGTTGATATTTAAGCTGGTAAGCTTATTTATGATGCCCGAGTGGGGTATTGTGTCGAAGGCTTTTGCAAGGTCCAGGTAGGCTGTGTGGACTACCTTGCCCTCATCTATGGCTTTGGTAACTGTTTCAAAGAAATCAACTAGGTTTAAGAGGCAAGATCTGCCCTTAACAAAGCCAAATTGGGTAGGGTCCAGTGTCTGGAGGCTCCCAATGTCTTTGTTTATGAGTTCCATGATAATACACTCCATAGCTTTACAGACCAGACTAGTCAGGCTTATGGGGCGATAGTTTCCGGGGTCCGTTGTGGCACCACCTTTGTGGAGTGGGACCACTGTAGCTGTATGCCATTCTTTGGGTACATATCCTGTAGTAAGGCTAAGTCTGAACAGTGACTTAATGTGAGGGTTCAGTTCTTCTTGAAGCTCGTGTAAGACACAGCCTGGGACAGCGTCCGGTCCCATAGATGCTGTGTTTTTTGCTTTGGAGAGGGCAGCTTTCACCTGTGCATCTGTGATGTCAGGGAGGTTACATTCAGTTGGGATAGGCGTTTGCTCCTTTGGGTGTGGGGGGGGGGGTTAGCACTGAATCTGTCTGCCAGAATGTTGGCTATGTCTGTAGGTTCGGTATATTTTGTACCGTTATGCAACAATTCAGAGCATATCTGGGAGTTTCTGCCCATGTTTCTGACATAACTAAAGAAGGCCTTGTGATTATCTTTAGTGTCTAGGGCAATTTTTCTTTTGAAACTGGCCTTTGATGATTTTATGAGGGATTGAAGTTTCTTGCTAATACTGATCAGAGATGCCTTCCCTTTTTGGGATTTTGCTCTGTCATGTAGTAGCTTCCTCCTTCTGTTGTATAGCTTATTTATGGCCAGGGTCCACCAGTCCACTGTTTTTGGAGGAGTGAGTCTTGGTTTTATTTGGGATAGCACGATCTATGCATTCCTGCAGGTGCTCATAGAATGCATTTGTAAAGGATTCTGCGGATTGGGCTGTATTATCCTCTGGCCCAGGGGCTTTGAAGGATTCCACCTCAGTCTTGAGAAGTGCAAAGTTGGCTTTGGAGAAATTCTTTACAGTGATTTCCTTGGCTGGGGGTGGGGATGGGATATTGATGTCCAGGGAAATTTGTTTATGGTCTGATCTTACCAATGAGGGGTTTACCTCTGGTGTGGAACATGGAGTCCCCATGTTGGTGATGACCAGGTCCAATATGTTGTTCCCTCTTGTGGGAGTGGTGACCAGTTGTTCCATTGCATTAGAGTTTATAAATTCAAGGAACCATTGGGCGAGGGTGTTTGGGCTTGAGTAGTTTTCCCAGTCAATGTTTGGGTAGTTGAAGTCACCCAATAACATAGTGTTTGGAGAGACCTTCATATTCTCCAGTGTTCTCAGGAATGCCAAGTGGGGTTCCTGTAATAGGGAGGGTGTTCTGTAGCAGGCTACAAACTGAAAGGCAGTTTTGCCCGCTGTTAGTTGCACATGGATGGTTTCCAATGCTTCGTGCAGTGCCACTAACCTGGAGGTGTAGGTATCTTTGATGAATATAGATACTCCCCCTCCTTTTGTGCTTCAGTCCGAGTTTTGGGGTCGAAACGCATGGTATGAGTTATAACCTGGTAGTGCTGGAGTGCTCTCACGAGCCTTGAACCAGGTTTCTGTTACTGCACAGACATCGATTTTCTCCATACTGAGGAGAGTCTCGAGTGCGTGCATCTTGAGGTTTAGACTTCTGGCAATGAGTAGCATTACCTTTAGTTTTTTTATCTTTGGGTTGTCTATGGAGGTGGGTTTGTCCTTTGAGCCTTGCCTAAAAAAGGCACTATGCGGGTGGCAAGAGCCTTGGCCATTATACGAAAGCCTAAGGGTGACAGGTGCAAGCCATCCCTAGCGAAGCAACGTGGCTTGTTGAGCATGTCATCCCAGGCTGACAGACACTGGATCCCCTTTGAATGACACCAATACTTTAGCCAATTGTTGAAACTGATCATTTTGTCTTTATACTGTGGCATCATTCTTGGTGAGGGCAAGATGCTACTCAAGGTCAGGGACATACCAGCCTGGGCTACATGGTCAAAGAGCTCCTTTATGTCTCTTTTCATGTAGTCCAGGGAGATACGTCTCAGGCCATTCACACCAGCATGGATAATGACAGAGTCATACTTGTACTTGCTTTGGAGTGACCTGAGTGCTTGCATTATGTGGCGGATCCTGGCACATGACAGGCAGCATACAGTGACCTTCTCCTTGTTCAGTCTGGAGAGTGGGACGTCAGTGTGCCGGACAACAGAGTCCCCTATAACAAGTGTATTTGGTGTGTTGTTTGGCCTTATGGGCTGTGACTGTGAGGCACACTGATTTTGTGAGATATGTGATTTGTGGGTATTGTTGAGGGGGTGGCTGTTGCTTGGATATCTGCTTAGGAGGTCTTTGCTGTTTAGGAAGATTTTTATTTAGAGCCTCTGAGTATGTTTTTGTGTGTTTATGTGTTAGGTATGTAGATACAATAGTTCTGTGTGAGACTGGATTTGTGGTGTGGGTGGTTACCTTTTCCTCCTGACTGACTGTGCCAGTCTTGGGTTGAGAGAGCTCTGCCTCCAGTTTGGCTGTGTAACTGCATCTCTCACATGTATTAGAGTTTGTTGGAAGGAGGAGAGGGTTGTCTGTGTACATAAGGCAATTGTAACATTGCCTCAAAATTCCCAGATTCACCAGCTGGACTGGAGAGTAACCTTGAAACTGACCCTTGGACATACCAGATTAGTATAGGGAACTGTTTTTTTTTACTCTTTGTATGCTTCTGTGCCCCCTAAGCCTTTCTGTGTTGGAGGGAAGCCTTCTAGCTTATCAGTGGGAGTGGTAAGCATTAGGTAGCCTATCTACCACAAGAGGAGTGATTCCTGTCCCAGAAATTGTAGCTATTGGCCGTTTGGGCAGTTTTTCCATCTCTTTCAATGTTCTGGTTAAAAGCCGCACTTGCGCTTGTTTTCCACCTTTCCTGTAACTAGCCTAGTCCAGATACAGAGTTGCTGTATCCAGGACTGTTCGTAAGCTTCTGAGCCCCGCAAGCTTTTCTGTGTTGGTAGAAAGCCTTCTAGCTTATCAGTGGGAGTGGTAAGCACCAGGTAGCCTGTCTACCATGAAAGGAGAGGTTCTTGGCCCAGAAATTGTAGTTCATTGACCATTTGGACAGTTTGTCCGTCTCTTTCAACTTTCTGGTTTAAAAGATGACATCTGCGCTTGTTTCCCATCTTTCCTGCAACTAACCTACTGGTAGCACTAGAAAGCCTTAAACTGTTACAAACCTTTTAGCTTTGGAGAGAGACTTTGGAGTGATTAAGTATCAGTTTTCTGTACTTTATTGCTGTACTTAACTGTTTTCCACCTAAATGTAGATTTTCCAGTGTTTATTGTGATTTAAAAGCTTGTTTTTTTCACATATTGTACTTATTTGACTGCCTGCACTTTTAAAAAGTTGTTTTTTGTTTAAATAATTTGTTTAACTGTTGTAGGCTACACACTAAAGTGTGATAGCCTTTTCTGATCATTTGTAGTCGTTTAAAGCTGTTTTCAGAGTATTTTTTACTGTTTTTGCCTTATCTTTTCAAAAAAAACAAAAATTCCTTGTTTTCTGCCTTTCTAAGCTAGTATAGTCCAGTTTTCAGGCTAGTGCTGAATTCAGGGCTGTGATACTAGTTTCTGAGTTGCCCATACCTTACTTGGATAGAAGGAAGTTTCTCTGTTCACCTGTGAGAGAGGGGAGCTTTGAGCAGCCTATCTGTCCCTGGAGGAGTGGTTCCAGCCCAGAAGTTAGTAGTTTATTGGCCATTTTGGGCTAATTTCTATCTCTTTCATTTCCCTACTATAAAAACCACATTTGCATGGTTTTGCGCACTGGGCAGTGTCGGCTAGCTACGGTTAAATTATTCCTGGCTCCACTAAGTCTCCTCTTCAGTTTTTCCCTTGAAACTAATCTAACTATCAACCTAAGCACTCAAAAAGCATTTTACAGCCCAGCACTTGCTCAGACCTAATAGCAAGAACTAATATACCCTGACACTGATTGCCCAGCAGGGCAAGGCTCTTTATTCAACCCTCACCAACCAAGTGACTAAGCAGCTCACCCTACTATTCAGGCATGACTAAAGGGCAACTTCAGGTGCACTCTCCAGTCCAGCTGGTGAATCTAGGTATCCTGAGGCAATGTTACAACTGCCTCATGTACATAGACAACCCTCTCCTCCTGCCACAAAACACTAACATATGTGAGAGATGCAATTATACAGCCAAACTGGAAGCTAAGCTGTCTCCACCCAAGACTGGAACAGACAGTCAAGTGGAGAAGGTTAACACTTGCACCACAACTCCAGCCACACACAGACCTACTAAAACAGCACTGGCAAAAAAATACACATAAATACACAAAACATACTTGGAGGCTCTAAATGAAAACCTGCAAAGGGATCAGAGACCTCCAAAGCAGACATCCAAACAACCTGCACTTCCCGTCACAAACCAGACAACACATGAAACACAAAATCAGTGTGCCGCACAATCACAGCCCTTAAGGCAAAATAACATGCCGTACACACTAGTAATAGGTGACTCTATAGTCAGGCACTCTGATGTCCCACTCACTAGGCTGGACAAGCAGAAGGTTACTGTTAGCTGCCTGTCAGGTGCCAGAATCCGCCACATAACACAAGCACTCAGGTCACCCCATACAAATATGACTCTGTCATTGTTCATGTTGGTGTGAATGACCTGAGACGTACCTCCCTGGACTACATGAAAAGAGACATGGAAGAGCTCTCTGATCATGTAGCCCAGGCTGATATGACCCTGACCCTGAGTAGCATCCTGCCCTCACCAAAAATGATACATCAGTATAAAGAAAAAATGATCAATTTCAAGAATTGGCTAAGCTTCTGGTGTCATTCAAAGGGGATCCAGTGTCTGTCAGCCTGGGACGACATGCTCGACAAGTCGCGTTGCTTTGCAAGAGAAGGCTTGCACTTGTCACCCCTAGGCTTTCGAATAATGGCCAAGGCTCTTGCTGCCCCCATAGTTCCTTTTTTAGGCAAGGCTCAAAAGTCAAACCCACCTCCGTAAACAGCACAATTAACAAAAAACTGAGGGTTATGCTACTCAAAACCAGGAGTTTAAATCTCAAAATGCACACGCTCAAAGCACTCCTCAGTATGGAGAACATCGGCATCTGTGCTGTAACTGAAACCTAGTTCAAGGCTCCAGAGAGCACCCCAGCACTACCGGGCTACAACTCATACTACACGTTTCAGCCACAGAACACGGACCGAAACACAAAAGGAGGGAGGTGTATCCATATTCATCAAGGATACCTACACCTCCAGGTTAGTGGTGCAGCATGATACCTCTGAGATCATCCATGTGCAACTAACATCGGGCAAATCTGCAATGCAAATTGTAGCCTGCTACAGATCACCCTCTATGACCCAGGACCACCACTCCACCTTTCTGGAGACACTGGAAAACATGAAGGTCCTACCAAACACCCTGGTATTGGGTGATTTCAATTACCCTACCATTCACTGGGAAAACTACTCAAGTACAAATTCCCAGGCCCAGCACTTCCTGGAATTCATCAACTCAAACACCCTGGATCAGCTGGTAAACTCCCCTACCAGAGGTGAAAATGTATTGGACCTGGTCATCACCAACATGGGTGACTGGTGTTCCACACCGGAGGTCAACCCATCACTGGTTAAATCAGACCATAAACTAATCACTCTGGATGTCCACACCCCACCACCACCCCCAACTAAGGAAACTACAGTAAAAAACTTTTCTAAAGCAAACTTCACCTTACTTAAGATAGAGGTGGTAAGTTTCACAGCCACCACTCTAAAGATAACGCTGCCCAAGATGCAGAAACCTTTACAAATGCACTCTATGAGCACCTACAAGGATGCATGGATCGTTGCATCCCTAGCAAAACCAAGACTCACCCCTTAATACAGAAGAGGTAATAAGAGATCTGGGGACCAAGGTAGATAGTAATCTCTCCTTTGACAATCATATTGTCACAGTAGTTAGGAAATCCTTCTATGTGGCCCATCTAATTACTAAAGGGTTCGCATCTAGAAATAAAGAGGTTATAGTGCCCCTCTACTCGTCACTCATTAGTCCCATCATAGAGTACAATGCCCCATTTGTGATGTACCTCACAAGACACTTCCAACAGCTGGAAAGACCACAAAAGTACCTCACCAAGAGGATTACTAGTCTCAAACATATTTACTATGCAGCCCAACTGAAAAAACTCTGGCTGTACTCAGTGGCATATTGCTTACTCAGAGGTAATCTCTGCCTGACTTACAAAGCCATGTCCAACTCAGAATTGATGGACATGCTCCACCTAAAGAAATCCAAGTCACTGCGCGCCACATGCTCTAGTGAGCTAAACCTCGCCACAACAATAAATAGAACATGCTGGAGGGATAGATTTCTGTCACAGAGACTCCCCATGCTTTGGAACAAAATTCCAAATTACATCAGGCAGAGTCCCTCACTAACACTCTTCAAGAGAAACTTTAACTAGTGGATGGGTAACAGAAAATACACCCCTGGGATTACTTCATTGGCTCTGCTTGACAGAGGATCAGTTACTTAATCAATGGGGTGGTGAAAGCCAATGCACTCTGGCTAGGCTTATAAATGCCTCGAGCAGATAGCCTAGTACCTACCTATGAACCTATGTTAACATGATAAAACCTTACCATGACAGGGAGACCCTTGTGCTAAGCATTTGCAGTACAAAGTAGGAGGAGTCTAAGGGGGATCTATGGCTACAGGGAGCCAGCCAAGAAAATTGCAAATTGCTATGGTGGAGTCTAGGGCTACAGGCATATAATTGGACAGTGTAGCACAGTACTGGGATTAGCAATGCCAAGGCAGCTGGAATCTCAAGACAGGGAATGGGGTAAAGTATTCCCAGATAGTCTCAACCCTCTCAAAGAATGTCTCTCAAGGATCACCTGAAAAACTAGCTTGAGATTTTGGGGAGGGGAGAAATGTGACACCAGGGAAATACTGCCAGTCCAGCTATCTGGAATTTTGTAAATAATTATAAGTCACTTGAAAATATTAATATGATTTATATAGAGAATTGTGACACTGCCAGCCCAGCTATCTGGAATTTGTAAATAGTTATATGTCATTTGTGAATACCAGCATGATGCCATTGCTTGCGTTACCAAATGTACTAGAAATATATGTTATGTGTATATTAAACTACTGATACAGAACTGTATGTTATGTACTGAGCTTCAAGGATGTGTCCACAATGTACCCCACTGGAAAAGAACAGAAATGTATATAAACTATATACCTGTGCAAATGTATGTTTTAGTAGTAGAAGTTGGAACATACAGAGTTAACTTTCAAAGCTTCAAGTAAATAAGTTGAAACTAAAGTATTTTTTACAAATGTGTTATCCTTCAGTGAAGCAGACACAATGTCTAGAACTAGAACCTTTTCTATTGCCTTGAAACAGAAATAATTTCTAGGTTTCAAATGTAAAAGTGTTTAATTATTTTATGGCTTCCATGTTCTGTAAACTTCTGAGAAATATGTACTTTTCACACAGAGATGTTACAAATTATGTTAGTTTCTGTTAGCCTGGGAACTGAAGGCAGGTGACAAAGAGTGATGTCATGCAGGCTAACCCAGCAGTAATGTGTATTATTAATTTAAGAACTATCTCAGAGAGTGATACTGGCATTTTATATCTTATCTTGGACACAGAAACATTCATTCAGCACTTCTCACCTACATTTGCCTTGCTCTGTAAGTAAGTCTAACGTGCAATCATTTCTTTTAGATTTTTTTAAGTCTTTTGGCTTTTCCCGGTTAGGGGTCACCACAGTGGAACTCTGGTCTGCTAATGATTGGTAGTGGATTTTTATGGTGCCAAGTTGCCAGCCCGATGCCCAACCTTCAAAGAAGGCACACCCATTCAGCCACACACCTACCTGCATGTCTTTATTCATCACTCGACCGCAGGGAGGACATGCAGACTCCACACAGAAGCTGCTCCAGCCGAGAATCGAACAGGAGAACCTCTTGCTGTGAGGTGACAATGCTAACCACTGTATCACCATGGCATGTAATAATTCATTTTGGATATAGATAGGAATATAGTAAAGATTAGTTTAGATGTTGATATAGATAGGAATATAGTAAATATTAGTTTAGATGTTTTCTGTATTTATTTGAGACTGTCCTGCAATGTTGTTTTAAAATATTTCCTGTGATTCTGAACTCTGTAGTAACTGTGTTGCTTGAGTTTTGTCATTTTTTTTATTATTTATTATTAAATATATTTAAACCTATCTTTATGGATGATATTTGTGAGACATATTTAAGCTCTTAGCTTACTTGCATATGCATTTGGTGACACTGTACAGGACACTCTTAAATAGCCTTGAAAGTCTTGGTCACACTTACCATTTGGATAATAGTAACATTACACAGTAGGATTGGTCACCCTTTATAAGGGCCTTAAGTAGCTGATAAGTAGTGGTTGGTGGCAGTGATAACTACCTTAAAGTCTGGGCAGAAGGAGGCATAGCTAGTAAATGTGTTTCAGCCTTCCCCAGGAGTGTCTGTGTGTTTGTATATAAATCAAATCTCAAAGTGTGTGTGTGTGTGTGTGTGTGTGTGTGTGTGTGTGTGTGTGTGTGTGTGTGTGTGTGTGTGTGTGTGTGTGTGTGTGTGTGTCAGCTACATGGGCAAGGACACAAAGCACTGGTTAGACAGAGAGGGTACTGGAGGTTTTGGCTTTACCACTCAGCTGAGATCTTAACCCTATAACTGTGCCAGTGGGGAGTCTTATTGGGAATCTGGAGAAAGAGGCAGAAACCAGCCCCAAACTCAGTTTACTGTGTGTGTATTTGTCATTCTTCCAATGTGTACATCCCTCACTGGTGCCAGTGGTGAGAACTGAGGCTCCTTGATTATTAGGCTACTGCAGGGGTGTCACATACCTTAGTAGTGCTATCTATATTTATGCAATGTACCTTAGTAGTGCTATCTATGTTTGTGCAATGTACCTCAGTAGTGCTATCTGTACTTACGCAATGTTCTTTAATAGTGCTATGTTTGTGCTATGGTTGTGCAACATATCTGAGTAATGCTGTCTGTGTTTGTGCAATGTAAATGAGTAATGTTATATTTGTGCAATATGTCTGAGTTGTACTACCTATGTTTGTGCAATGTACTTGATTAGTGCTCTCTATGGTTGTGCAATGTACTTCAGCAGTGCTATCTATACTTGCACAATTTACCTCAGTAGTGCTACCTATACTTGTGCAAAGTACCTGTGTAGTGCTATCTATGTTTGTGTAATGCACCAGAGTAGATCTAGCTAAGTTTGTGCAATGTATCTGAGTAGTTCTATCTATGTTTGTGCAATGTAACTGAGTATATATATCTAAATTTGTGCAATGTATCTGAGTAGTGCTATTTATATTGTTGTCAATGCACCTGAGTAGTGCTATCATTATTTGTGTAATGTACCTGAGTAGTTCTCTCTCTATGTTTCTGCAGTGAACCAGAGTAGTGCTCTCTATGTTTGTAAAATGTACCTGAGTAGTGTAATGTGTGTGCAATGTACCTGAGTAGTGCTCTCTATGTTTGTGCAATGTAACTGAGTAGTGTTATGTTTGTGCAATGTATCTGAGTAGTGCTATCTATGTTTGTGCAATCTACTTTAATAGCGCTCTCTGTGTTTGTGCAATGTACCTGAATAGTGGTATCTATGTGCAATGTATCTGAGAAATGCTATCTGTTTGTGCAATGTACCTGAGTAGCATCACTCACTGCATTATCAGAATAATATACTGAGTGGTATTGGAAACGTGAGTTATGACCACAAATGTAGTGGGTTCTGACAATGTGAAGCAACATAAAAGCAAGTTCAAAAAATGTAATTTCTATCTGCCTTAAAACAGAAAAAAAGCATAGACACATGATGAAATTGTTAAATAATACTACCAAGGAAATCATGAATCTAGTAGGCTGTTTTTCTTTCTTTCTTTGTTGTTTGTTTAAGGGGATTGAACACCTGACCCATTCTCTTATTAATAAACATGCAAGTAACAGGATAGTAATACATTACATAAATGTTTCATGTTGATAAAATAAATGAATATGTGAAAGAAACAATTCAGACTGCTATCATTTGTGGAATTTAAGATACTTTATGTAAAATATATGTAAGAATAAAGTTTGTACATCAGACAAGTACTATCAGTCAAGAAGCCATGATAGAACAAAACAAAATGAGGGAAAGGTGATTAAGAAATATAAGGGGTGACAGAATGATGAGTTAGATAAAAAGAAAAACAGTAAGTGGATGACAAAGACAGCCATGACTGGCAAGGAAAAGTAAATATATGGACATAGGCATGAACTTTTACAAACATAAGGCCAAATGACATGGGCACAGCACAGTACAAAACTTGACTATGTAACCGGATGCTCTGAGGTAGAATGAAGTAAGATGAGTGAATATAAGATCTATCACAGCTAGTGTGGCTTTAGGAATGACACAACTAACCCTGTTATAGATCATAAAGCAGGAAGCAAGACAGGTGGGAGACCGAAAACAGAGACAGAGATACAACCAAGCTAAATAGCACATGAATTAATAGACTGCTCATTAAGTGACAAGTGTTGAAGGAACTAACTTGCTGAACACAGCTCATTAAACTCCTTAGTCACTGCTTTCCAAAGGAAATCACCCCAGAACCATTTTTAACTGTGTACCGACAGTGAATCATTCATTCCTTTCATTTGGGAAGTTTATCCCTTGTTTGTCTTTATGCAGCTATGGAGTTGGCATAAAAATGTAGATGAGGCTTGCCTCCACACAAAACACTTATGTTTTCAGGATAATACTTTCTTCAGTAGCTGCACTCGGAGTTGGTTTCTCTGGGACTGAGGTGGGTAGCAGGGCCAAAAATAGGGTTACAAAAAGAAAGGAAAAAATGACAGAATTATTGAAAAAGAAAGTATATAATAAACTGAAAAGCAATGATATTATTACGATGTTGAAGATGTTAGCCTTATATTAAATGTTTCATGGGGCAGACAAAAATAAGAGTGAGCAAACTATATAATAAGAATGCTAAGGAATGATGAATAGTAAGACATTGTAAAAAAACACACAAAAGTATAAGCTGATTAGTGGTGTAACACAACAAATAATCTACATTCACTCATGGTTTATTGAACTGACTTTTTTTTTGCAGGCATTCTAAACTAAAGCAAAAATATAGGCTAGGATTCAGAAAGCATATCAGTGTCAACACTGTATGGGCAATGTCACAGTGCCCAATAGCTCAACAGCAATACAATGTGATTCAGACATAATATAACCATATAGACCAAAAATATTATGTCTCTGAATCATTCATTGCACTTAAAGGTACTCCTGTACCACCACAACGAAAGCATGGGGCATAGCCAGGTATTACGTTTTCTTAGTACATTGCATCTATATGTAATGTCATTTAATGATATCTGAATGCTGCCTCATTGCCTGATGATTTCTTTTTCTGGGACTCTACTTGACAGGCTGTTGAGCTACCAACTGTAGCTGGACCATTGGCTATCTATGTCACTGTTCATGAGGGTCTTCCCACTTGGTTATTTTTCTACATCTTCAGTTTATAGGTTCATAGCTGTTTATTAGATTAATGAATACAAGAGCCTTCTTAAGCCTAGCCATGCATCCCAAATCTCTGACAAGTTCTCGTACCCTTGATAAGTGTAAGCAGGGGCTTGGGAGGTGAAACATTTACTTGCAGAGGCCTGGGAGATGAACCATTTGCAGGCTGCCTGTGTTCATTAGAGAAATAGGTGCCAAACCAAGGATGGATTTCCTGTTCCCCATCCAATTGCCCAAGTTACACTTGAATTAGGTTAGGGAGCAACTCTGCTTTACATGGATGGGAAGCCCATTCCAGAGAAGGGGTGGTATCTTGGATACATATTTGTCTCTCCAGCAGGTCCAATTTATATCACAGGCAAGGTTTAAATCTTTAGAATTGGTAATTCTGCTGCAGTCTGTTTTGCCGATATGCAGGAGGTCCATCAGTGTGGGGTCTGACAATGCCTTGCATGCCAGGCATAGATCTGCCCTCAGCAGATTGTAGGAGACAGAATACAATGATAGGGCCTTGAGGTAGTCTACACAGGACATGTTACTTATGCCCTGTATTCTTTCAGTGAGGAATCTCTGTGGGTGTTCTACATGTTGGATATGCTTGGTTAGGTACATACCAAAGGGGGCATTGTACTCAATGATAAGTCTGATGAATGCTGAATACAGTGGAACAACGACTTCCTTAGACCTAAATGTCATACCTTTGTTTATAAGTTGCATAACAGAGAACGATTTCCTCACTACTATAGACACGTGATGGTTAAAGGCTAGATTACTTTCTATGGTATCCCTATGTCCCTGACCACTGGGTCAGCTCTTAGAGGTGTGTTGTCAATATGATAGTTGATAAGGTTGGATGACTTCCTCAAGGATAGTATTATGCATTTCTTGAAATGCAGTTTTAGTCCATGGCTCTGACACCAGTTGTTTGTCTGTGTCAGCCCTTCTGGGAGACCATTTGTGTTGGTGGGCGATTAAATGACAGCTCCTAATTTGTAATTATCTGCAGATTTAGTCAGCCAGAGGCCATTGACATTGGCCTTGACTTCAGAGAAATAAATGCCAAAAAGCAGTGATCCCAGGACCAATCCCTGATGGACTCCATTTGTGACTGCCCTCTTTGTGGAGGTAGACTCCCCAGTTCTACCTTCCTGGGTCCTGTCTGTGAGCCTGCTGGCTATCCATCTGTGGACATAAGGGCTTGTATCTAAGAGTGTAACAAATCCTTCTCATGATGGCTCTGACTTGTTCAGCTGAGTTCTCATAACCTTTGGTACTCAGTTATTCTTTTCTTATATTCTTCTAGCCAGGTCACATTGATGACTTTATTGTCATGCTATAATTTTCCTTCATTCACAATCTGAATATCATAGTTCCACTTTCTGCCTGCATTGCATGGCTTTTGGCTATTTGCCCCCACCCTTGAAAATTCATCATACTAAGTAGTGACTTAGTGCTGTCGGGTGAACACAGGATCTCCTTTACTTTTTCCAGAGATGGTCAAATACCTTGGAGTGAAGGTTTTCTTGGAAAGGGAAAGAACCTCCTTACCTCTCACAGGATGATATTGGTCTGTTCTATGTGTAAATCTTAGGGCCTGGAAATGTTGCTGCTAGGCCCTATGGTATGCTGGATTTTAGCACCTCATAATACTGGTATGCTGAAGCTCACATTTTGTGCTGTACATAGTTTAGAGGAAATGTGATCAGGAGGATGTGCATTTTGTGTTGTTTTTCTTTTGGGAGGTTGTTTCCATGCCATCATCCTCCTGTCATGTAGTATAAATGCTGTCCTCCCAGAATGCTGCAAAGATCAGACCTATTGTGGGGACTGTGATGTCTATAAATCTGAATAGATTTGGAGTACAATTTATACATTAAAATACAAAGCCTTGTTGTGCGACTTGTGGATAGAGATTTGGTTTATCCAGGTGACACACGGGCCTCATGATAAAAAACTTTGGTTTCCTTGTAAAGACTTTCCTTTTCACTTCATATTACCTGGGAAACAAGCTAGTTAAAATATCATTATCCTAAAGTACAACCAATGTTGCAGGATTCGCATCATCATTACAGTGGAGGTGGTGGGTGGCTTGGTTTTAGCCAAATGTTCTCTAGATGCAGTTATTGTCTAGACCTGTACATATTATGGCCCAGATCAGAATGCTGACAGTTTTGCTGTTTCACTCATGCATTTGGTGGGCCAGAGGATTGCCCCACTACCATCCTACTTAGAGATGGAATAGTTGTAATAATTGTGTCCCAAACATTACTTCAGTCAGACTTGGTCTTTGAGATACACTGTTGATAGCATGGCTATGTAAGGCACCTGCAAAATTGATACCATTGTGCATCCATGTCAAATCTATGAAATTATCAGGCATTCTTTCATATACAGTAGTGATCTATTGTAATTTGGAAGCTTTTTCGTTTAAGTGATTGTTCCCTCAGGGCATCAATAGTACTCAGCATTTTATAGCAGAGCTTACCACTCTGTTTATAACCCATAGGTAATGCAGGAATTCTTTATGGCATATCCTTCTTGCTATTTTACAAGTGGGTCATATCCCACATAGGTGTAGAGGCTCTCTCAAAGAAACTGCAGTCTACTGCTGGTTTGTGGTTGTGTGCTACCATTACAATATCATTTTTACAGCTTTTTAGTGTTACTGTGTTCTGCTTTTTTTTTTTTTTTTTGGTATGTGTGTTTCAGGGTTACTCTCACCTTCCAAAAACATAGTGTGCTTCCACTTCAAATGACTCACCCAGGAATGAAGTTTTGGGCAGCAACACAGACTCTAAATGACACCTATTGGGGAAAGAGTTGCATAGTTTAACTGTTTTGAGCATCAGCTGTGGTGCACAGTATCCTGTAGATCGGAGAACACAGATCACAGACTGCATGCCATGTCAGGACTAGCCACTCAATGGTGTAAAAAATTGGCTTTAGGTGATTTGGTTGTGTTGACTAATGTCTCCAAAAATGGGCATTGGTATTTGTTCATGATAATTGAGTTGAGGACCCTGCCTACTCCCACCTATGACAGGGACCTATGCTAATGGTGCGAGGGGTTTATGTGCTCCTGTTGATCAGTGAGCACCTGCCTTAAAGCCCAGCAGCCCTGGGTCAATAATCTTTTGTCTGTTTAGTGTTCAGTTACCCAGCTCTGGTTACCTGGGCAGTATAAACCACTGGTTGTCACAATCAGCTGCAAGCAGTATTCAGAAAAGACTCTAAGGTCAATAAAGACTAGGCCAAAGACCTGGAACTTGACTGGAGGGAAAGCACACAATTTCAAGGAAATGCTCATGCCTCTAGCACCTCAGAAAGAAGAGGAAATAGGTGGGGCTTTAGAAGAATGGCAGCGCCTCAAAAACAGCATGCATAAGGACTATAGATTAGATATATGACTGGGCCAGATATGGAAATAAAGTAGATAAGGAAAGATTGTGGTAGAATGCAGAAGTCCAGGAGGTCATCAAAAGAATGAAGGAGTTCAGGAAAAAACTGGGAGATAGAAAAGATTGACCAGACTAACAAGAAATACTGGTTGGTTAGCAAAAAGGCTACAAGAACCATTGAAGTATGCATCAGTGTCACTCTTCCAGCTACAGGACAATGACTCAATAGATGGCAGAAAGAAACTCAATCAGGTTGCAAGGCAAAGGCAGAAAGATAAAGAAGATAGTCATCAGGCGTACTACATATGGGATACCAAAAACAACCTGCACACCAGTCCACAGGACATCAAACCAGATGGAAGGAGTACTTCCAGCACCTTCTGAATAAAGGAAACCTTATAAAAACTGTACTGCCCCAGACATAGCCTATGATGAAAGAGAAAGAGGAGACCACCATAGAAGAAGTAAGAACAGCACTAAGGAAACTGAAGTCAGGGAACGCAACAGGCTCAAATGAGGTGACTGCAGATATGATCAAGATGTTGGGTGAGTTAGTGGAGAAATTGCTCCTGAGGGTACTCATAGCAGTATGGAGAGAAAAGAGTTTACGAGATGACTAGAGAGAATAAGCATGCTAGTGCCAGTATACAAGAACAAAGGAGGAATTAACAACTACGGGCATTACTGAGGTGTCAAACTCCTGTTACACTACATGAATGTTCTGGAAGAAAGTAAGACTGGAGATGAGCAGTTAAGATTCAGATAAGGGTGTAACACAAGTGACCTACTGTTTGCCATGAGGCAGATAGTTGAGAACAAGCTAAAGATGAGGAAATAGACCAACGCGACATTGTTACATTTGAAGAAAGCATATGACAAGGTCCTAAGAAAGCTGATTTAGGCAGTCCCGTGTGGGCTTGTAGTCCCAGAAATATTGGTAGAAATAGTGCAAGCTAGATACAAGGACCCAATGACACAAATAAAAACAGTGTTTGAACTCACAGAGGGGAACCCAGAGGGTATGAGTGTTTATCACTGCTGTACATAATGGTGATGGACCATAATACTGAATAGGATGGAGGGGACAGATCAACAAAGCTGCTAAAATGTATTTATTTATTTGCATTTTGTTTACCGGGAAAGTCCACTGGGCCATAGAGAACCCATTTTCAGTGGAGGCCCGGGGAGAAAAGCTCCACAGTATAAGAAACAGAATTGAATATGAGTACAAAGAATGAGTATGTACAAAAAGAAAAAGAAAAAAACAGTTTGCAATACAAAAAAATAAACATCAATACAAAGAATAAGTATGTATAAAATATGAGAGACATTTACAGTAGTATAGATTAGAGATACACTTAATGTACTGTCCTTATAATCTTTATTTACAGAAATATTATCTGTCTATTTACTGATGGATTTACACACACAAAGAAGAGAGGAAAAAGGGAAAAAAGTTATGGTTGATAAGAAATAGGTGTAGACTTTCTAGGGGGGTCTTGGAGCAGGTACACTTCCATCTTGAGGATAGGTGGTTGTAAAGGGAAATCTTGAAAGTGATGGGATTTTCAGTTGTTCTAATGGATTGGGGCAAAGAGTTCCAGTTTTTAGCTACTGAGCAGGAATAAAGAAGCTGACCAGGTGGGAAGTTAGGTTTGTGAACCTGCAAAATCTTCTGTTTCCCAGATCTTAGGGGCCTGTTTGGGTGGTAGTAGCTCAAAGTTAAGCTCAGAGCAGGACAGTCTAGGCATCTAAAGAGTATATTGTGAGCAGTACATAAGTGCAAGTAGGAGATAGTTTGGAAGTTCTAGCCATTTCTAAGATTTAAGAGCACAGCAGTGATGGGTGGAGTATTTAGAGTTTGTTGCAAATTTGATGGTTTTATTGTAGCATGTCTCAAATTTGGATTTGGTAGATCTTTGAATATTCTTAAGTAGAGGGGCATAGTAGATGAGAGAGGGTAATAGTTAGGTTGTGGCAAGGGTTAATTTTGCAGTTGGGCTTAGGAAGTGCTTATGTCTATCAAGGATTCCAAGTTTAAGGTGTGTTTTCTGAATGTTGTGTTGTATATGCAGGTCGAATTTCATTTGTTCATCAATAGTGACTCAAAGGAGTTTTGTGTGGGTGACAACTTCAATTATAGACTTACTGTGAGAATAGATGGTGAAGTCAGTCTTATTTAAGGGGGTCGTTTTTTTAGGGGTGAATAGCATGATTTTGATTTTCTTTGGGTTCAGGGCTAAGTGGTTGTTGCACATCCAGGATTTGGTGGAGGAGAAGGCCTTTTGGGTTAGCTGTAGTAGATCAGAGATAGAGATGGCAGTGCAGACAATAGTAGAGTCATCAGAATATTGTATGACAGATCCTTGAGTTAGAGATGGGTGGAAATTGTTTAGGAATATGCTAAATAGGAATGGTCCAAGTATGAAGCTTTGGGGAACTCCGGTGGAGGTATTGAGGAAAGAAGAAAAAGAGTTATGCCACCTGACAGCCTGTTGTCTTTCTATTAGGTAACTAGAGAACCAGTTTAGAGTGGAGAGGGAAAGTCCAATATTAGATAGTTGGGTGATAAGTAAAGGGTGAGAAACAGTGTCAAATGCTTTGGAAAGGTCAAGGAAGAGGGCAGAAACTATTTTGCCAGCATCGTGGGCTCTGTTGACTGTGTCCGTAAAAGAGAGAAGGGCAATTGTAGCACTATGACTTGGTCTGAAACCATGCTGTAAAGGTTAAAGCATTTGATTGTCAAGAAGGCAGAACAGTTCAATACTGATGCATTTTTCTAGGATTTTAGAGATTGGAGAAAGAATAGCAATGGATAGGAAATTAGTGATGTCAGTATTATTGCTTCCTTTATGGAGAGGGAGAATGAAGGCCTTTTTCCAGGTTTTGGGAATGTGGGACTCAAGGATGGATCTATTGATCAATATGCTTATGGAGTAAGTGATACTTTCAGCAGCAATTTTGAGGTATTCTGGAGGTATGCCCTCCGGAGCGTTGGAGCAAGCTTTTAGTTTTAGTAGCATTTTTTTATGGTTGTGAATGGGATAGGTTTTAGAAAAAAGGTGGAAACTAGGTGGGTATTGGGCTTTTGTGGGTGTTGGGTGTGAATAGGGGAGGGGGAGTGAGTGGGTGTACTAAAGGTAGGTGTGTGGCATGTGGTGCAATTTGGGTATGAACATTTTGTTGTAATGTCTGCTATGGAGTTGATGAAGAAAGTATTAAAAAGGGAGGCTATTTCTTTTGGCGATTGGTCAGGGTGAGGGTAGGGTTTTTTTTTTTTTTGCCTGGGTTATGTAGTGAGGTAATGGAGTTCCAGAATTTATTTGGGTTCTGCTTGTGGTCAGACCGAGGTTTTAGCTAGTGTTTTGTTTTATCTTTGTTGGCTAGCTTTTTACTTGGTTGTGTAGTTGTTTGAATTTTAGTAGGCCTGGAGTGTTTCAATGTGCTTGCCGTTACTTCCATGTTTTGTCTCTGACGAGTTGACTTGGAAAGCCAAGGGGCATAGTTGTTTTTGATTCTCTGTAGTTGGAGGGGTGTGAGGCTGTTCAGTATATTCATGAAGGTGGTGTTGAACTGATTAACAGCTTCATCAAGAGGGAGGGTTTTTAGTAAATTCCAATCCATTGTTTTTAAGGATACATTTGAATTTTACAGGGTTGAATGAGGTCAAATTCCTTGTTTGTTTATATAGATGTTGGCCTTGGCTGGAGGAGGAAGCACAGTTAATAAAGACTAACAGATGGTCGCTGAGGGTGTATGGAAGTTCTCCTGTTCAGGAAATATTGTTGGGGTTTGTAACCAGAATCCAGTCTGAGATGGATCCATTGTCATTGCTTTTGTTGGGTCTGGTGGTGGTGGTGGTGGGGGGGGGGGGTCAATGAGCTGGGTAAAGTTGAAAAGATTAATATTTGCAGATGGGTGGTTGGAGTTGAGTTCTAGCCAGTTGATATTTACATTGCCTAGTATGATAGTCTCATTTTTAATATTGAAGCAATCCAGGCTAGAAAGTCTTGTGATATTGTTATGTTGTTTCCAAGGGGTATATAATGAGCTATAATACAAAGTGTTTTGCTGTTATTAATATTTAAGAAAGTTATGAGTAATTCTGCATTAGCAAACTGTGGTATGGGGCTAGAAAATTGAACTAGATTGTAGGTATTTGCAAAGAGGAGGGCAACACCACCTCCTTTTTTATGGGCCCTGTCCAATCTAAAATTGTTAGCCTGGAGGGAGAAATTCAGTGTCTTTAATATGCTGTTTTATCCTTCTTTGATACATGAATAGCAGAGGTCCTAGCACAGATCCTTAAAGAACTCCACTGGTCACCTGTTTGCTCTTGGAGGATAGACGCCATACTCTTACTGTGTGAGTTATATGACTAAGCCATTTGGCTATCCACCTAATCACATATGGGTCACTTTGGAGCACCT
The DNA here is from genome assembly GCF_019279795.1 of Protopterus annectens. Taxonomy (NCBI): domain Eukaryota; kingdom Metazoa; phylum Chordata; order Ceratodontiformes; family Protopteridae; genus Protopterus; species Protopterus annectens. The sequence goes on from NC_056741.1 coordinate 1,048,290,711, forward strand.
TCAGTTTGTTTGTTATATTTGCATGTGGTATTGCATTCAGTGCCTTGGTGAGGTCAAGGTATGTTGTGTGAACAGCTTGCCCCATCTACAGCCTGAGTAACCCTCTCAAAGAAGTTCACAAGATTCATTAGACATACTTTACCTTTGTGCCTGTAACACAAATGGTCATTCTGATGAAGCTTTACATTGGATGAGATGAAAGTGATAAATTATTTTTTTTTACCTGAAGTTCTCTGCTTTTCAAGTGGTGTTTTATTCTACCAGTTTTGGTGGATGCTACCGTCTCTATTTTATATCTATTTATCTATCTATCTATCTCTCTCTCTATATATATATATATATATACATGTCTGTGTTTGTGTGTGTGTATGTGTGAGTGAGTGTGTGTGTGTGTGTGTGTGTGTGTGTGTGTGTGTGTGTGTGTGTGTGTGTGTGTGTGTGTGTGTGTAGCGTCACACACAAACATTCTTACTTTTTTTTTAGTACAATTGTTGTTTATTCAGCACAGAATATAGTTCTTAATCCTTACTGTATTGTAAAGGCCCAATCATTTTTAATTTTTCACCTTACCCATCGCATGGCTGATAATTAAATATTACCCCTAATGAGAAAATGGGATCATACCATAGATAATTTGGGGGGGGGGGCATGCATGGGATAAAGTATTTAGGAGCAACTTCCATCCATTAGTAGTATGGGGCAGTCCTGGGGTACATTTTCTGTTTCCCATTCATATAGCTAAGTTGCAGTTGAATATGGACAGGGCTGAACTTTGTTTTATGGATTGGTAGTCTGATCCAGAGCAGCAATATTCTCTTTGAGATATACCTGTCCTTCCAAACCATTCTGTTGATGTTGCAGAAAAATTTTAGATCCATATACCAAGCAGTTCTGATGCCATTTGGCTTGCTGATGTGCAGTAAATCCTTCAGTACTGAGACGGAGGATGACTTGCACATCAGACACTAGTCAAGCTGTAGGACACCAAGTGTAGTGACAGGGCTTTGAGACGGTCCATGTAGGCCTTGTATCCTTTTAGTAAGGTAGCCCTGTGTGTGTTTCAGTTGTTGCATGTGTCTGGACAGATACACACCAAATGAAGCTTTATATTTAATGATTGGCGAAATAAGGGCCGAGCAAAGGGGGACAGTGGCATTGCTAGATCTAGACACAATCCCTTTGTTTCTAAGCCATATAGAAGGACTTTCTTACAACAATGGATACATGCTGGTCAGAAGTTAAGTCACTATCCACATAAGTTTACAAATCCCAAACAACAGGGTCAACTCTTAAAGATGTGGTTTCATGTAGATTATTATACCAATTTGTCTGTCACTGATCTTAATCATTCTTTAATACAACATGGCATTCTGTAGCCTTCAAGCAAGTAAACTGAAGTAACTTAAAATGGGGATCGATTCTAGACTATTAAAAAATGAATAGGACTGGAAATATTGAGGTATTCAGAAAGACGTTATGAATCAGCATTTTAGTTTCTTTCTCACAGCAATATTTGATTATATTCTAACTGAATATATATGCCTAAAATGTTCTGCTAAGGCAACTAAAATCATACTGGTGACCTAATACTAAAAATAAATATCAACAATAAAAAAAAAAAAAAAAAAAAAAAAAAAAAAATAACCAATTCATTGTACACTCTTTCCAGGATTATGGATTAAGCATCCCCTTGCATTCCTACATGGGAAGTAGAACATATAGACATAGGGGTTATAGCAAGCATGCTTTTTGATGGTCAGTGGGGCATGCTCTTTACAGCTGAATGTATAAACTCATTAACCTTAAGGATAGTTTAACTTACCTTCTTTGAAAGGGCTTTGGCAGAAGCTAATCCTGGGGGAGGAGAGGAAACACTTTTGTATATTAATACTCTGCATGGAATAATACAGTATAGTCTAGAGGTCATAATCAGAAATAGCCTAGATTTAGTTCTGGACAAATAGAAACATAAAGACAGTTCTGGATTTCTGTCTGTGAACAACAGTGAACCTTATACATTTCATTTTATATTCTAAAATGTACTGGTACTCTTTTGAACCAAAACACATTTAGACACATTCCTTCCAAATGCTGGAGGGCTGATTGTGGCCTAGAAGATAAGCCGTCTCCATTTGTAGCTAATGCTCAAGTAACAGGCCTAGTTACTACAGAAGCCATCTTTTGAAATGGGTGTGAGTCTGAAAGTCTCATAATGGCTGTTATAGCTTTTAATTTTCCATGTCTAAAACGTTGAAAGCTGCTTCCCATAATAAGGAACAAATGTGAAAAATGCATGGCACTTACTGATGGTCCCAAATGGTATGCTAACAGAGTGGTTATTAACTGTTTGCTCAAACATAAAAAGAGTCATTTTTTGATGAATTAATATAATTCAACATTATTCAGTGTTGTTTGCCATGGGTATTTGTTAAAATATTTCTGAAAAATTCATCTGTAACAATACCTGTCACTGTGGAACATAGAACTGTTTTAGACTCAAAATGAGGAATGCTCCTCATAATGAGGTACAGTTGAGAGGTAATGAGGTTCAGAAATATGCCAAGTTAATGAATCTTTTGGCATAAACCAAGTCCTCTACATTATACACATAGCTGACAAAGTTTGTCACCCTGACCTAGCCAAATGTATGCTATATCAGGCATACTGTATAAGGGCTGCAATTACAGTGATGTCATTCTGCAGGGCTGTGTTGCTATAGGATAGTCAGCACTTTGCAAAAAAATATACTTAGGTTGTCTAATGTGAGCAAAGGGGATAACATATTAAACAACACAATTGTTCATGCATGCAGTTAATGGTCATGATGTGCAGACACTATGCCACCTGCAGAAGAGCCCCGCCTATGCGGCTGAAGCCTTATTGCAGGCATAGGAGCTTATCTCCACGTAATGCCTGCATCACAGCATCTGGCATACAGGTGAAGCTCTGCTTAAACTGGTGAAACTCATTGATGCATTGCCCAGTGTTAGTACTAAGAATGCTATCTATCCTTCCTAAATATTAAGAGCATTAAGGACCTTTACTTGAGTCATAGAAACATATACAGGAAAAGGATGCTGATTAACTTCATGCAAAGCATAGAAAAAACAATGAATACATGTACACTGCATTTTTAATACCAATGTACTGAAACATTTTGTTTCTAGAGATTACTGCCTTTAGCTGGTCATATTGTGTCCCCATCTGGTACACCATACTTACATGCAAATTTTCCACAGCAGTATGGCAACTTGCTGTTCCTTATACAAGACATGCAATATTTCAGTTGTATTCTGTACTGTCACACACATACACACACACACACACACACACACACACACACACACACACACACACACACACACACACACACACACACACACACACACACACACACACACACACACACACACACACACACACACACACACACTGACATGGCCATATATACTTGCAGTTAAGATGATGTCATTAATCTATGAATGCTGTCCCAACAATTGTTTTCATTTGCTAAAAAGCTGGCATATACTGCTGTAGAGGTCTGGAACTAAATTGCTATTATTTTCTATAGGTCATCTTCATGATTATTTAAATATGATTGCTTAGAAACTTTAGATGTAAAGAATAACGTCTGGGAAGGAGTAACATAATGATATCTGATGTTAAAAATATTGCTTTCTTGAAAAGCTATGCCATTTTATTGTGAAACCATGATGGTTTACAGAAAATACACCCCTGGGATCACTTCATTGGCTCTGCATGACAGAGGATCAGTTAATTAATCAATGGGGCGGCGAAAGCCGACACACTTTAGCTAGGCTTATAAATGCCCTCAGGCAGATAGCCTAGTACCTACCTATGAACCTTTGAACCTATATTGAAGGACTAAAATGAAAATAAGGAATAAGTACAAGAAAGCTTCGTTACCTAGTAGTGGAACAACATAAAAAAGAAACAGAAGCTACATTCAGACTAATTGAATTCATATTGACTAGTGCTGCTGATGCAGTAACTAAACTGTATTCATGATTACCTTCTGATTTTATGTGTGCTAATATATACTAGAGTAATAAGATTTTAAAATTGAACATAATGGCAAATGTTTTTATTTGTGCTTTATTGTCTGACAAATGGTTCGATTGCTAAAAACTAAAGGCAGTGTCTGTGCTGCTCTGGATCCTTTTATTGGAGTATTTTAAGTAAAATAGCATATTTTAATTACGAGTTAAGCAGAAATGGCAAGAAACAACAGAATTTAAAAATAACAAAACATCTAAGAACAATGATCAAACTTTCCCTTCCAGCCTTTGAGTAATTTATGTAATGAAAAAGAGCTGTGGATTATTTGCATTGTTGATTGCTAAACCTTTCAGATTGCCTGTGGCCTATATGGAGCATGCACCATTGTTTTAGCACTTTTATAAAATATTCAGTTACTTAAACTGTAGCTGTTATTTTATGACACTAGGTAATATCATTATGTGTTTCGTCAACAAGAAACAGAGGGCCAGTGCCATCTCGCTGGTCCATCACAAACATTTGTGATGGACCACTGAAAGTAGCATATTTCATTTCTAAAAGGATATTTGTGAGTATATTTTTCAAAATGCATGTCTTTTAGTATAGGGATAGTACAGAGATAGTTTAGCACCTGGCTCTGTCTACCATCACTTTCCATGTCACAGGAGACTGGCTTGAATGCCATGTTTCACATCTGTTTTTTTTTTCTATTCTGCTTCAGAGAGGTATGGTGTTTTTCAACTTTTCATTATAGCAAATCTAGAGCAGTGACGTGTGAAAAAGTAATGTGGCTCCGAAGCATGCATGTGGAAACTTGGGATGAGGTGGAAACAAGTGCTTTGATGTGTACAAGGTTCACTGTCAACTGAATGTTATAATTGTGTACGTCTGCAAATCCCACTGAGAAATGCCTGACATACATCTAACTCAGCATAGCAGTTCATTGGAAGGTAAGGGCTTCCTTATTTAAACAGCTAAAATGAGCTTACCAAGTGCCACATACCATGAATTTTCACAGCTGCTCATATAATAGAATATCTGATTTAAAAGTTAATTTAACAAACATAGTCTGAGTGTCAGGCAGCATGTCTTTTACAGTATTTTTCCAGTTTCCTCCTCAGGCTATGAATGGAAATAGAGATTCAATGTAAAAACAACACAATTTTGTGTAACTAAATTAGCATCTGATTTTGTTTGTCATGCTATCTTCGCATGATTTAGAATGGCAGTTGCAAATAAGGAGTGCCCATTAGGAGAGAGATTCCTGCCTAATCTAACACTGCAAGAATTCATATCATGAATACAAAGCCAGTCTGAAAGTGTGTCAGACCGAATATTGTCACACAACATTAGAACAGCTAATCCTGTTTATAGTCGCTGCCATTTTTCCAATGTCCCAACTGAAAGGCAATGTGCAGCTGTTATGAGGATGTACAGGCAGACAGGAGCCACCACCGATACCAAATAGCATACAACTAAGGCATTCATGCTTGCTCCCCAATTTTTTTGAATGATTATTCGCAATGTTTACTGAAATTTATCATATAGAGAGATGCATGTAAATAAATGAATTATTATTGTTAAAAAGTGAAATTCTAGTCACCAAAATGACAGCTAATTGGAACTGAATGGCATAAGGGGCCTTTTAGTTATGATCTCCCTAATTAGAACAATATTTCCAAAAATTGTTCTGAGCAATGCTGCACTGCCAGCTTTGGGTATGACAAGTAATATCTAGTGCATAGATCCCTACTTCATCTGCAAGCCATACTTAATTGAATGTCATTTTGAATGAAAACAAAATGTAAAACATAGTCTGATTACTGAACAAAAGAAACGACAAATAATATTAATAAAAAAAATCAGATACCCTCTGCATATGTTTTCTACCTAATGTGGATTCAAAAATTCCATGGCAATATTTGAAAAAAAAAATAGTGTATATTATTGCTGTTTTGGCCGATTTAACCATTCTTAGTATGAATACTACCTTAGGTTTCCACTTAATAAATGTCATAGTCCTAATAATCTTGACAATAAAACAAACTTCTTCTTCTTCTTTCGGCTTTTCCTGGATAGGGGTCGCCACAGCGGATCATCTGTCCGCTCATGATTGGCAGTGGAGTTTTACGGTGTTGAGTTGCCAGCCCGGTGCCCAACCTTCCACAGAAGGCATGACAATAAAAGAAACTAAATAATAATAAAAAAAATAAGATGATCTTGTTATTGTGTATATCTATGCATCCAATAGTTGAGGACAATGGCTCCCTCTGTGTTATTGCCACGTCTCTTTAAATAAGGACAAAAGTACGCTCTTAATCATCTAACCTTTTTAGTATGTTCTAATAGTCAGATTTCATGTCACATTCACACCTTAACGCAGTGATCCCAAGTACCTGACCACTCAGTATGTCTGAATGTTTTATACTTGCCTCTACATTATTCTACCTCATTTTATGATGTTTTGTTATCATTATGACCCTTAGTTAAATGTATATCCATATTAAATTTTATTCTAGCTAAGATTATCTGTACTTATTTTCTATAGTTAATGTATATGTTTACCCCATAAAGTATTTGTCCAGGTCCCCTTCAATAAACACATCACACCCAATGATGTTTGACAACCTTTATTAAATTTCCATAAATATCACTTTGTTAACCAATAATTATTGATTACAACTGAAACATAGTATAGCTGATTTTAATCACAGTATAAACATCCATGTAATGTTTATCAGGCAGGGTGACTTCACTCATCCTGACCCAGGAAGCAGCATCCACACCTTCACTTGCTTACTTTACTTATGAAGCAGTGTCCCACCACTCACTTAATTTACCACTTATTGAATTAAAAATCCAACTAAATAAGCAGCATCCTTACCTCTGCTCATTTATTTTATTTATCAAGTAGCCTCCAACTGCTCACTTTCCTTCCCCAACTCATTGAAATGAACATCCAACACCAAAGGGGGAACAAAACAGGGCAAGCCTGTCCACCACCCACCAGCCTGAGCAGACTGTTCACACTCTCTCCTACCAAACTTCCAACCTAACTGCCCATTAAAAGGCATTAAACCAAACATCATTCAGTGCAGGGAATCCTCCCTAACCAAAATGGGATCAGTGCCATCACCTCCCAAAACCCTATCAGATAAATAGCCAAAGTAGCCAAATACATAAACTGCTGAAATTAAACCCCGATGTCTTTCCAATACTAAAGTGACAACCATAACCTCATAACCCAGCATAACCTCTGCATATTGGCTAACCTCTAACTTCCCTAATCACCAATGGCAGGTTCCCATTGATTCCCTGGTCATTGCCTGCAAATGCATCAGCAAAACACTAAAGCCACACCAGGCAAAACCACGCAAGAACTGCACACTGTCATGTCTTACTGCAGCCCCGTTTTACAGCCAATGTACTTATTAATGTCCAAATGAGATTTCCTTTCCAGTCAAGATAATAGTAATCCTACCATCACCAACTACCCAATATAAACAAGAACCCATTTAGTGACATCATAGCATTTGCTGAGCAACAAACAACCCTCCAAATGACTTGAATACATTCATACCCAGATACCTAACAAATTAACCACCAGAACTCTAAGAAGCCCAATTTCACCTGAAACAAAACAGTGGCAATGACATGCTATCACGGCTAACTGCAACCTCTCTTTACACCCAACAGATACACTAATCACTAAACTGAGATTTTTTTACTAATGGACCAACTGCATTGTAATCCTGGCATCATACCCACTATCCTTATAAAGCAAAAAAAAATTGGCATCCAAAAAACACCCAATTAGTGACTTCAGAACATCCATGAAACAACAATCACACAAACTGTAGCCCCATGACCATCCATTTACCAAACACCAACCTTTGCAACCAACTTACTTTGACAATAAGCAATGTCTGCTAATCTTCACACTGTCAAACCTACCCTAACCCTCCCAGCATATGAGTCACCATACAAGATTTAGTAAATTAACAAAACCCTAACAGCCAAACAACTGTAGTAATCACAGCTATCTCAGCATGGCCAACTGAAATACCCCACCTTGCTCACAAACCTGAACCAAATCAGTCAACAATCCATCCAACCAATCTGCTACCTCCTGGCAGCTGCAACACAATTTGATCCAGCTAGCAAGACCCCTACCATATGCATTACTTATAAAGCTGCTCCAGACTCCTGCCACACTCATCTAATCCTTCTACCCTAACATGACACGGCTAACAGCACCAGCGACCCCTACCACTGCCATATTATCCAAGTGAAACTGGACCTATCCCCCCCAACTTTTCCTGCTAAAAGTATGATGCATGGTAGATTGAAACCAACTGCAAAGTCCCAACTTCCTCCTCCAGTCATCCTACACTGCTGACAGACAATCCACAAACCAATCCCCCCAAAGTGTGACCCCAACCAATCCTCCTGCTACACTTGGCAAACCAATGCAAATCCCCATGAATAATCCAAAGCATCCTCAAAAGCTCAACATCCGTAATATACTGTTTAACCTTGGATTTCCCCTTTAAAGCTTTCTTTTCAATGTATCCCTTCACATCCAATAACAAAACACACCCTAAACATCCACTAGGGAAACACAAAACATATCATGCTTAATCCGTGCAACTTCAGCCTAGCCATTGGAACACCTAGTTCCTAACCCTCAACACTCCCATACCTGCAATGCTCTCACAAAACCTTGCCAACTCTTAAGGTGCACATAAAACATATCACCTCCTATCAGCCCAGGAAAAGAATATCAGACAAACTGATAACCTACCCCTCAAAAAATTCCTACCCCCACCATAACTTCACAATCCCTACCTTCCTTTGTAAGAGACAGATAGTCCTACAAATTGGCCCCCACCTCCTTAATGTAATAAAATATTCTTAAGAAAACCCCCATCTATCACCCACATAACATGTTCAGGCTGCTGTAGACTCATTTTAACTAACATGCCTTCCCCTGTCTTTTACTAGTACAGCTGAATATCTACCCACACACCTGAAGTGTGCGAAACCTACATACCACACACAAGCATACACAACACCGCTCCCTTGTAACTAACGGATATTGACCAGGCAAAGGCTGTATCCTCCTTCAAGCAAACCTCCATGCCCTACATGAAATTCTGACACCTAAGAACACTTAATACCCAGAGGTCCCCTCAATTGTAGGCCCTAAACCACTAAAGTCTAAAACCTTACTTACTGTTTGAAATTCCTGATGCCATCACCAGCCCCATCAATGAATTCACATATCCTTCTGCTCCCCCACTCTAAAACATTTTCCACAGTAAAGCAAAAAGTTAACCCCCCCCTCGTTGCCCACAGGACTTGCCTAACTAATCAGTTGGTCATCGAGATCCCAAACTCTAACCCAACATCAGTCGTTATGACACTACCACATCTGTGAAAGGCCCCAAACTTCCCATAATTAAACCTAAGCACCTGCTTCACTAAGCTCCTGATGTATGTCATCCTTACCAGTCCCCACAGTACTCACATACCCAGAAACTCTCACATGCCAAAATTAGTAGGAAAAATTGTATCACTACCTGTGACCTCACTCTGTGGAGCTCCAGCAATCAAAAACCACTTTGCAACAACATCCCACACCTGATGAGACCACATCCTTCAAACCATGAGCTGATACGACCTCTGGGCTGACAGCATCTGTGACCACATTGTGTAGTCTTCCTACTGCTGAAACACACATCATAGGACCACCATCTCAGACCACTGGCTGATGTAAACTCTGCACTTCTGCCAAATTCTGTGCTTTCACCATCTACAAAAGAAAAGTACCCCACAAAGTATGCATCAATTTGAAATGATGCCATTTCACCTGACAGTACAATTTACTCCATGCATTCTACAAACTATGGAAGTACCTTCTGTTATTACTTTGGAGTAATGGAATTTTTGGACTAGTCTATAGCAGGTATTTTTATAATACAGCCTCTAGTCTACTATAAAATATGAAGTATCAATACTGTATGTGATACTGATCATTTATTTTAGATTCTCATTCATGTTTTCAAGATATGATTTTGTTTTAAGTTTATACTATTTTGCATTATCCATGAAAAATATATATGCTTCTGTATGCTGCTTTTTACATGGGTAACAAAAGCAACACAAAAAAATAATAATATAATACTCTACAGTTTTCACTTCTTCAGTCAGGTGTATAAGCATTTAGATATGATCCCATCTGTAGCTAATGCTGCTGTTTGCCGTTGAGTAAGAATTGAAAGAAAATACATTTTAGCCTTGTCTCACTCATACCAAGGGTACAAGGAATCATCTTTATTATTCTCCAAATATGATTGCTTAGAAAATCTAAATGGCAAGGTCACCATCTGGGAAGGATTCCCTCTGCTTGATTTCATGGACAGAATAATTTAAATGCTGAGAGCAAAGGAAACTGAAAGGAGGAGCACTTGGGGGAATATTTTTCCCATCTGAAAGGGGGACAAATAGTAAGTTCTGCCAGGACACCACACCAGTGACATGTGTGAGTACGTGACACTAATAAGTTTTAGAGAAATTAACACTTTCAAGATAGTGTGTGTGTGGGGGGGGGGGAGCTGAATGGCTATCTGAAGGCAGCAAATTTTTAGAGCTCCATAAACTAGTAGTAAATTCAGGAAATTATACTATTTTTTCTAACAAAAATTCTATAAATAGTTAATAGACTAAAGTATCTATCTATAAATTTTGGTGGATATTTACAAGAAATTTCCTGTCAAAATACAAAGGGGTCTTTACACAGCAACTGAAGAAAATGAGTAACCTGAAAAACTCTCACTCTGATCTGACAATAAAAAAGGAACTTCAAATGGTGACCAACACATTACAAGAATTATCTATAAAAATGGATGATTTCAAAGTTTATCTTCAGGATCTAAAAGAAAATTCTCAGAAACAAACAGAAGTCTTCAAAGAAATGCTTCAGCAGCAACAATTAAAGATAACAACCATTGAAATTTCTCTATCTGACATTGATGGAAGACTTAAGGAAGAGGAGACACAAACAGAGTTTCTCCTGAAACAAAAGACCTGGCTAAATAACAAGGTAGATGATTTAGAGAATAGGGAGAGAAGATCAAACATCAGAATTTTTGGTCTACCTGAGAATACAGAGGGAAGGGACATTATTTATTTCTTAAATTCATGGATTCCAGAGGTGCTAAATCTTAAAGAAGGTTTGTCATTTGGAATAGAAAGGGCTCATCGTGCTTTGGGAAATAAAATTTCAGCATCATCCTCATAATCTTCCGCTGTGCCACCAAGATCAATTATAATAAAATATTTATCTTTTATGGATAAAGAACTGGTGTCAAAAACATCATGGAGAAAAAGTCCTATAAAATATAATCAAAATATAATAATAAGATTTGACAATGACTACTCCACTAAAGTACTGGAACAAAGGAAAAAGGTTTGGCCACTAATAAAAGCTCGAAAACAGAATAATATCAAAGCTCAAATAGCCTTCCCTGCAATAATAAAAATACAGCACCTAAGTGAGATGAGAACCTTCAACACCCTGGAAAAAGCCTCTCAATTTATCAAAAATAATAACATCATAACCATCTCAGAAGATATGGAATGGACATCTCTGTCCCTGAAGAGAACCACTGATAAAAATAGTTGGACTGATGTCAAAAAGAAGAAGCAGAAAATTGAAACTAAACTACCAACGTCTGTGAAATCTCTCGAAGTATCAACTGAAACCTAATTTCTAAAAATCCTTTTAAATGAACAATGTGTTTCATAACATTCAATTTCAAACATATATATTTTATTTGAGTAAAAGGATAAAGGTATGTTCTGATATTTCCTCATACAAATTTATAATTCTTAGTTATATATCTTTTACTAACATCTTCTTCCCTTTCTCCTAGTCATATGTATGATTATATGTCAATAAATATAGCTATCTACTTATTTATCTACTTATTTAAGTATCATTCTTTTTGCCTATAAGAATATATTTCTAATAAGTATATACTGTAGTCAGATTTATAATTCAGTATTGCATCGATTGCAGAGTGATGCTTCATAGCTCTGTGGTAGTCGCATGGTTGATTTCAAGCTTATATGTTTATATACTTTATTTATTTAATATTATTGAACCATTGTTGGTTATTCTTTGGCTTCGTTATGATCTAAGCACTAAAGGAAATCTCTCTCTTAGAGGAGCTGGAATGGTGCACTGATATATCGGTGTCCGTTTAGTGATAGTTTGCTGGGTAGCTGGATATACTGAAGCTTTCCGCTTCAGAGTAAAAGCGTAGTGTGATTTGGCTGTTTATTGACTCATTGGCATGCAGAAATGAGACTTTGCCTGGCTTGAGTGGAGTATTGTGTGCTTAGGTTCTGAAAGAGAGCTTGTTCCTCATCCTATCTACATTGGGAGGGAATGAAGACTGAAACGAAACTCGAATGTATAAAATGTATACACTGATGAAAGATTTCTGTTTTGTTTTTTGTTTACATCATCATATGTGAGAATTGGATTATCAGGATGTACTGAAGGTTGTGTGTGAGGGCTCCTAGATGATTTTTGGTTGGGTAAGTCTGATCTGTAATGACATAACTTGCTAGTTTAGCTGATGTAAAATGTGTTGAGCGCTTATATGAGAGATTGTATAGAAGAGTAACCACTGACGTTTATTTGGGGAGATGTCTGTGTTTGGCAGGAAAACAGAGGGAAGTTTTGAAGTTTGGTGCTCAGGTTTGTTGCTGACTGATTACAGGATCTTGGGGTTGCTGGTTCTTGGTTTTTAGAGGCAAAATAGATTGATTGGGTTGTGAATACAGAACTAGCGTGGAGACTCTTGAGGGTTGCTCTTCGTGATTCATTATAAGTGAAAGTTAATGTAAAGTGAAACAAAAATGAAAAGATAGGTTTTTCAAAGTAAATTATTTGAGCGGGGAATCAATCCTCGAGAAGTTAAGAACAAGCACTTAAAGCTTTTAAATATCTTGAGCTATATATTCAGTTATTCATGTAAGTTAGCTGTTGGATGTTTAATGTAGTTATAGCAACGTACAAGATTCTTCTGATTGGCCAGCAGCATGTGAATATTTAAAGAACCATGAACGAATGAATTATTATAAATGAACTGAATAGCTTTTATGATTTTACCTAATTACTGGGAACATGTACCTAATACAGTATGTCTGAAGGAATTTAATGCTGTAAAATATTAAAACATTATAAATAACCAGTATCTCAGAAATACATATTACTCTTTTATACATAAATGTGATGTTATATTGTTATACACCTTCAGGAAATCATCAGTTGCATAACTTCAACATCTGCTGTTATAATAAGAGCAAGATATTTATAAATGATTTAGATTAACTAGTCAGTCTCTTTAATATGAAGAATAATAGATACAAATGTTTATCTGTTTGATTCAGGATAAGATAAATATTTGAAATAGTTATTATTTATTACAAGCTTGTCTGACAAAGGTTTAAATAAATCTGTGTCCTTATTAAAGATTTTATTATGTATATTTTGGGAATTTATGATGATTCAAACAAATTTAGAAACTTTAATATTCATTATTACAGGCATTTCTGTTTTTATGAATAGTTAGTAATAATATATATATATAAATAATTACTTCTGTTGTTAAATGTTAAAATACATAATAGTAATTTATTTGACTTCTTCACTATTTAAGACTACATATATGGAGCTCGAGCGAATGCAAAAAGAAAATTAGAAGGTTAGTTCATCAGATGTGTTTATCTGATGGACTAGGAATGTATTTCATTCCATGGTGGGCAAGTTTGATTGTACAGACTAGTTTAATGTTAATTTTTTTATTAGATTTTAAGTCATTAATTACTTTCATTAAGCTTGCCTTAATTTTATTGATTATGTTAGAATTAACAGCTTACAGTGAAATAAATGGATATTTACAAATTAATATCTGCTTACGATATATAGAGGAGAGGGTTTCAGAAAAATATATTGACACCTCAAATACTTTTTAAAATAATCAAGCATGGATATTTCTTTACTATCTTTAAATATAAATAGATTAAATAGTCCAAATAAACGAGCTAACTTTAAGATATCTAAAAGTAAACAGACCCCAATTAATCTTTTTACAGGAAGCTCATTTTAAAATCAATGATAATTTCAGTTGGAATCAAAGTGATTATAAGAACTTAGCATGCTCAAAATTTAAAACTAAAAAAGGGGAGTAATAATTTTATGGAGAAAAAATCTAGACCCTGAAATAATACATACATTTGCCGATAATGATGGACTTATAGCTATAGTCATACTGAAGTTTAATAATAGGTTGTGGACCTTAGTTAACTTATACTGGTTTCCTGGTATTGGGATAGGAACAGTTAAAAAACATTTAGACCAAATCATAAACACTTCTAGGGGAAATCTAATAATAGGAGGGCATTTTAATTGTATAACTGATACGTCTGAAACTAGTAATAAAAAATCCCCACGTTTAACAGCTACTGAAAAACTACTAAAAAGGTGGACCAAATCATTAAAATTGATAGATACCTTTACTGCTATTGATAATAACCCCTTGTTATTTTCTCATCAAGATTATAGGTTTGGCACTCAAACCAGAATAGATAAATTATTTATATCACAAGATCTTCAAACCAGAATTACTTCTGTCTCAATAATCCCATGTCCACTATCAGATCACAATTCATTAGTTCTAAAATTACAAGTAGATTTTAAACCACTAGCATTCCTTTCTAGAATTCCCTCGTACATTACAAAAATCAAAGAATTTTAAACAATGGCTAGTGAATGAACTTAATGTCTTTTTAGATATAAATTACAACTCAGAAGTAAACATAGTAATGGTTTGGGATTCACTAAAGGCTTATATTTATGGAAAAGTGATTGGCTGGTATAAAATAGACTTCAAGAATGGGAAGCTGAACTACAAGAAATGCAAAGGAAGCTCACGTTATAGAAATCCAAAAATTACTTTAATTCAAGTGAGAATAAGAAGACAACAGAAGAATTAAACAAAACATATAATGATATATAAAACCAGATTAGCCCTCTCCAAAGCAAAAAACACAGCCTCAATGGGACCAGACGGTGTCCCGGGCTGCATCCTACATGAACTCCAAGAAGAGCTAAACCCAAACATAAAACTACTGTTCAATCTCAGCCTTACTACAGGATATGTACCCAAGGAGTGGCATACAGCAACAGTGGTCCCTCTCCACAAAGGTGGTGCCTCAACGGATCCTGGAAACTATCGCCCCATAAGCCTGACTAGCTTGGTTTGCAAAGCTATGGAAAGGATCATCATGGACCTCATAAATAAAGATATTGGGGACCTACAGACACTGGATCCTACCTAGTTTGGCTTTGTTAAGGGCAGATCCTGCCTCTTAAACCTGGTTGATTTCTTTGAAACAGTCACCAAGGCCATTGACAAGGGGAAGGTGGTCCACACAGCCTACCTGGACCTCGCAAAAGCCTTCGATACAATACCCCACTCGGGCATTATAGATAAGCTCACCAGCTTAAATATAAACCCCTATGTCACTAGATGGGTTGCAAACTGGCTCAAGGACAGAACCCACATGGTTAGAATTGCTGGAGCCATGTCAGACTCCAAACCAGTTACAAGTGGCGTCCCACAAGGCTCAGTCCTGGGACCTCTCTTGTTCAGTATATATTTCTCGGAGGTACAGGCCAACACGGAAGGACTGTGGCTGACCAAGTTCGCAGATCACTGCAAACTGGGCACCATAATCGACTCTCCAGCCGACACAATCATCCTCCAAAGGGCCTCATAGAAACAGACAACTGGTGCCAGAGCCATGGCCTCAAGCTAAACGCCAAAAAGTGTATAGTCATCCCCTTTGGCAAAAACAAAGTGCCCACAAATTACCACATAGGTGGTAATCCATTAAGTACAGAAGAAGTAATTAGGGACCTGGGGACCCAAGTTGATAAAAATCTCTCATTTGACAACCACGTGGCCAAAGTTGTTAGAAGAACATTTTATATAGCCCACCTAATTATGAAGGGATTCACATCTAGGTCAGGGGAGGTTATCGTGCCTCTTTACTCATCCCTCATCAGGCCCATAATTGAGTACAATGTCCCTTTTGGGATGTACCTTACCAGACACCTGCAGCAACTGGAAAGACCCCAAAAGTACCTCATCAAGAGGATCAAAGGGCTCAAACAGATGCCATATGCTGCCCGGTTAAAGAAACTCCAGCTCTACTCAGTGGCATACCGCCTGCTCAGAGGCGATCTGTGCCTGACGTATAAAGCCATGTCCAACCCGGAATTAATGGCCATGCTGCACCTCAGAAAATCCAAATCCCATCGAGCTACGCGCTCGAGAGACTTGAACCTCAGCACTGAAATAAATAGGACATGCTGGAGGGACAGATTCATAACCCAAAGGCTCCCTTCACTCTGGAATAAAATCCCAGTCCAAGTTAGGCAGAGTCCCTCATTGACTCTTTTCAAGAGGAATCTTGATGAGTGGATGGGAGATCTTAGGTTTACCCTGGGTATCACTTCTGTGTCACTGTTAGACAGAGGCACAGTATACTAACCTCGAAAAAGGGCATAGCAAAATTAATTTAAAATGGGTGGCAAAAGCCAAACACACTCTGGCTAGGCTTATAAATGCCCTAGGGCAGATAGCCTAGTATGAACCTATGAACCGATGAACCTATAAGACCATGCAGATATTAACATCAATGCCCCCCCCCCATTCTCATCTAGGCACCACTTAGAAAACCCATTACATTTATAAATGCATCAGGTTTTATGGCATTCTTTAATGCCTACTGCACATGTTCAAGAAAGAGGTGCTTAAAGGAAGTCACAATTGAATCATCCTAGCTGTTAATTGAATTTTCTCTAAGTTGGGGTGATCCAGTCATTCCTGAGACTGTGTGACGTCTAGAGTGTTTATGAGTTTGTGATAATTGTCCTTAGCCAGTACCATTAAAAGATAGAACCAAGACTGCCTGTGCCAATGGGGTGTCACCACAATGACAGAGAAGGAATAACAATAGATCATGCAAGAGATGTAAGAATGAATAAGGGTATACCCTACTACTCTCAACAGTATATTAATGGAATGACAAGTGAAGTGATGAAAGATGATAGAAGATGTCCTAATGTAGGGCAGGGGACCATGAGGGTCAACCTTACTTACAGTAGAGTTAATTCTACAATGTGTGAAATAATCAAAAAATACTGGCCTGTGTTAACATCAGGCAATAGACTGAAAGAAATAATAAGGACCACACCTCATTTTAGTTTTAAGAACAAGAAAAATCTAAAGAGGTTGCTTTGCAATAAAAGCTGCAAAGCCAAAAGGAATGAACATACACATTCTGACACATGGAAATGTGGCAGTTGTAAAGCCTGTACTGTTATCAATACCAGTAATGTTTTTACGGATCTACTGCATTGTAACGAATTTGCGTTTCACCGAAACGTAAATCCGCAAAGGCATTTACACGAAAGTGCATTTCAATGGAAATGCACTTTCATGTAAATCCATAACAAAAAAAAAACCTAACACTCAAAACACTTTTATGCAGTGGGGCAAGCCCCCCTGCACCCCCATGTGGGGGGTTGTGCCCCCCACACCCCCAACTTTAATATTCTTACTCTGAGATTGCACTACAGTGGGGAAAAGGGAATGTTCCCTCATCCCCACTGTACTACGATCTCAACAACAGCCTGCTTAGTTGTAC
This sequence comes from Protopterus annectens, assembly GCF_019279795.1. Classification (NCBI taxonomy): domain Eukaryota; kingdom Metazoa; phylum Chordata; order Ceratodontiformes; family Protopteridae; genus Protopterus; species Protopterus annectens. The sequence continues at coordinate 1,048,308,522 of NC_056741.1, forward strand.
ATCAGCACTAAATGTTGATGTACAACTAAGTTAACATACAAACTGCATATTTTTTCTTTATTTACATAATTTAGTTTTTTGTTTAACCTACTAATTTATGTGAAAGTGCGTTTTTGATAAAATGCACTTTCGCGTAAATCCACTCGCGAATGTCCCATTACAGTGAAATGGCATTCGCTAAAATCAAGTAGATCAGTTTTTCCACATCCAGTTACAGGAAGGACAGGACATTTTTTGGAAATGCCAACTGTAATAGTAAGAATGTGATATATGTTGCTACCTGTACTTTTTGCCCATGTTTCTATGTGGGCAAAATGAATAGGATGCTAAAAGAAAGAATCTTTAAGCATCAATCTTATATATGCATTAAGGTTGTTATGAATGCTTTGTATGCTCATATTTGAGATAATTCCACCCATACATATAGATTTATGGTCCTTGCAATGGTTCGTCCAACTATAAGAGAAGAGGATGTAACAAATCAAATGGAAATGGAAGAATCTAAATGGATAATGGACTTAAGGGCTGATTGTTTCCCAGTGCTTAATGGTGTTGTTCCACTTAAACCATTTCTGAAGGAATGAAGATTGACTTTTTGTCATTAAGGAAGCTCATTATATATTTATTATTTTTTACTTTCTATCCGTCTTTGTTACAGATAGCTCTGTAATATTCCTTCTGTATACTTTCTATAGAATAGGTGTTTATGCATGCTTTTATTTCTTTCAGAGATGTGAACATGACATCTTTTAAGTTTGGAGTTATAGTGTATTCTGCTATTAATGGGTGAGTTTTCTGTCTATTTTGTTCATAATATGAATTCTAAGTGTTCACCAGACTTCTATGTGATGACAATAGTTATTTGTTTGTTGTATATCAGGCTGTGACTGTTGCTTCTTTAATATTATGGTTGTGAACCTGCTATGTTAACATTATGAGCTCTGAGTTTTTAACAGATTTACAAGCTGTGCAATGGTTATGACAACAGTGTTTTATTTATTTACTATAAGTTTTAATATTCTATGCCGATTGTCTCTAACAAAATGTAGTTTTGTTCTAAGCTTGGCTCTAAGTTATTTTAAAACATGTTTTTGTTACAAGTGCACTATGCAAATGAGGAGTAAGTGTTGCTATGTTTCATTGCCTCAATTTTTAATTGCTTAATTGCCTTTTAACTAGATTGGTTAGCTGGTTCTTAAATAGTTGTGTGTAGGAATTGTTTTCAGGATCTGAGGAAGGCACATGCCGAAAGCGCTTATCCTGTTCTTGTTTTTGTTGTATTAAAGTTCCAGTTTTATGTCGATGGTCCTTTTTCGTTTTCTACCACAATGATATTTGACATTTTTCTCTGAACTTTGTGAAGTACCTTCTAAATCAGAGGAAAGGGCAGAAATGCATAAAGTAACATTCCAAAAAATGCATCTATCCTCCAAGCATAGCTGCAAGGATGTTAGGAACAAAATGTTTCTAGTTGTATGTTTTGAAAGGAGGTGATCAGATCTACTTGAGGCATTCCTCACATCTTGACTAGATCCTGGAACACCACTATTGTTTACTTTTGTGGGCCTGCCCAGGATCTGCTCAGTCTGTTTCCCATAATGTTTACAACAAAGGATCCAGTCTTCAGGCAAAATTGGAAATGATAAGACACCCTAGAATGATGATTCTTTGTGAGGGGGTCAGGCACAAATTTCAGAGGTTAAACTTGAACCCTGGAAGAGAGAGTAAGGCCCACACCTTCTCTACTGACTCCAAATGCTTAGACACAGAATGTGCACAGATCAGCAAGTCATCTAAGTAAGGAAACATGTGAATACCTAAAGTCTGATAGTGAGCCACTACTGGGGCAAGACATGTTTGTAAACACTTCAGGAGCAGTTGATAGCCCAAAGGGCAATAGAGAAAACTTAAAGTGTGACCCAAAGACAATAAATCTCAGAAACACCAGAAATGCTGAGCAATAGGAAAATGATGATAGGCATCCTTTAAGTCCAGTGTCACCAAGAAGCAGTCGCCCAGAAGAAAAAGCACTGTCTGCTGGGCAACCATTTTAAACTCGGAAATCTGGATGAAAGTATTCAGAAAGGACAGGTCCAATACTGGTCTCCACTCATTTTGTTTTGTTTTGTTTGGGGGAACCATGAAAATTCAGGAATTAAAACCCATAATTCTCTCAGAAGGCGGCACCAGTTCTATGTGCCCAGAGTACAACATATGTAGAAGAATAGGAGGGGATAACAAATACTGGTTCAGTGGATAAGGAGAAACTCCCCGGAGTATGAGAGGATGGTCTTTCCACTGCCATCAGTAACCATTGCCCACAATACTTAAGACCCATTTGTTGGAAATCACAGAAGGCCATGGCACTTTGGTGAGAGACAACTGGAGGAATGTAGCATTCAGAAGGAGACGTGAAACAGATGGTTGCCTATTCTTGGTACAGTCACAAGTTGGGGGGGGGGGGTCCTTTTCAGAAAAGAGACTCCATTTGTTGGAACTGACAGAGATGTCATCTTGCCTCTTACTTTTGTTACCTTGGTTCTATTTAGACTGGGACTTCTGTTTAAGAGGCCACTGAAAATGATCCTGTTTAAATGAGGAAAATTGAGGAATATGAAACATTTTTGTCACACCCCACATTAATATACCTCTGTCATCCCAGTGTTTAAGAATCTGATTAGCTTCAGTACCAAACACACAATCTGACTCAATGGGAGCATTGAAATTTTCATTTTTTAAGTCATCAGATACATTTTGACTGGGTAACCAAGCATACCTCCTCATCACCACTGGCAAAGCTGCATTTCTAAAAACTGTCAACCCCTTCTAATATACTCTGTAAAGCATGTCTTGACACCTGAGAAACACTGGAAATAGTATCTTTGACATAAATCTTTTGCTCAGCCAGCAACAATACAGCAAATTCATCTAAACTATTCATGCATCTCAAAACAAATTTCTATATAAAACACCAATATTTAAATATTTTAAACGCAGACATTCTGGACTGCACCAACCTCTTCCCCTGAGATTCTAGTCACTTGCCTAGTTTATCTGGAGGGACCTCATTTTTAGAAAACAAATACTTTCTATTAGAAATGGTAGTTGGAGACACAGTAATGGGGTCAGCAGGCAAAGGACTCCGGGGACCTGGCAAAGTGGAAGAAACCCTAAATTTCCTAAATTGTTTATTAGGGAGAGCCTCAGTAAGAAAGGACAACTATAGACCTTTTTAAAACATCCTCCAATGCTGGGATCACGTGAGGGATGAGATGAAGGACAAAAGCCTCATCCCCCAAAAGATCATAAACCCTGCCAGACTTGGGGGCAGTAGAAAATTGTTCCCAGTTAAATACATCCGTAAATCTAGTCATCATTTGGGGAAAAAGAAAATGTCTATTTGCTTTCCAGTATCAGCTTGTCATCAGAAGAAACTGACTGATCTGATTCAGACATATCAGGACCACAGACACATGATTTCCTACAATATCAGGATCCAAAGCAGAAAAAAAAAACACGAGTGTGGAAGTACCAGAGTTATTATTAATCCAGGAACACACCCCAGAAACAAATAGATTGAACAATGGACCTAGCCAACACCACCATCTCTGCTTGGAAACCTGGAAGAAAGTGCTGCTCAGCTACATGATGGGTTTTCTGCCTGTTCTTAGCATGCACTGAGAAGAAGGAGAATCCCTGCAGAGGAACTTATCAACCCTGGCAACATATTTTGCACCCATGACTTCCTCTGCACCTAAATATTTGGTTCTCCCATGCATGAACTAGGTACTGGTACAACCTCATATGATCTGTCTGACTCTCATGCCATGCACAATTGTGGTACTAACATCACACCAGGGGACCTAGAGGTTAAAGGAGGTGAGTAGTCATGTAGCCTGCTTCTGTCTAAGGCTAAGACAGTGTCACAAGCCACAGGCTGAGGAATACCTTTTGTTTCACTTTTGTGTTTAAGTGCTGATGGGGTAGATGGGAGCTGGACAGATTCAGATTCCATCTAGACAGGGGGCAAAAACTGAGCCAGATCAGTAAAAAAACTACTGGAGAAACTTCACTGCCAGTAAACAAAAGGATAACACCCCTGTATTAAAATAGCAATGTAAAGACTATTTAAACAGAAAAAATAAACAAAATACTGTACTGAAGAAACAGCCAGTAATTCAGTAGTTAGGTTATGCACAAATACAGATCATCAAAAACCCACAAAAAATTCAATAAATGCTTAATTTCAGACCCACATGTATAAAAACAATGTAAATTAGCCTACTGTAAAAGCATTCAATATAAATATAAGAAAGAATCCTGTCAGAAAAACAAAATGGCACCAAAACCGTAATTTAAATGAATAACTAGTTTAAAATCTTATTAAATAACTTAATTCACTTCTTTACACAAAGACATGGTAAAAAACTACTAAAACAGCAAGCTTACTTTTAAATAATTTCTAAATTATGCCTTAAATCAATGGAAATAACAGCCGGGATTTAGCAGCGATTATGGAAGCACGAAGCAAGAAAGCAGTTGACAGAAAGCTACAGTAAAGCAAAAACTGTCCAGACTTTCAAAAATACAGTAAAGCAGTTAGAAAAGCTTATAAACCCTTGAATAAAGCTACAAAGATGCATTTTTTAACTTCTTAAAGAAACACACACAAATTATATCTACTATAAACAGAGATAGAAATGGCAGAGGGAAGAATAACATAACTTAAACGGTATGTTATCTGAGTTCCAGAGAACAAAAAAGCCAGAAGTTAATCTTTTCATCGATCCTTCTCTTTCAGTGGCACTAGAAAAAACTGAAGGGCCATTGTCTGCAGTCATGAAGAACTATCCTTTTCTCTCAGCTGATTGGTTCTTCACATAGACAGACATGCAGAGGCAGGAGTCTGAAGTTCTGAGAGACTGCCAGAGAGAGAGATTAGTAGGACACTGCAACCTGAATGTCAGAAAGGCAGTGTGTTTGTTGAAAATAGTACAGTTACGTAAGTTCCACTTATCTGCAACAACTGATGATCACAGAGCATACTGTCTTACTGGCAGTACCCTCCCACCACATCCCTTTTTCTTGGAGTTATATATATATATATATATATATATATATATATATATATATATATATATATATATACATATCTATATATATATATATATATATATATATATATATATGTGTGTGTGTGTGCATATAGTTTTTTTGTTGGTGGTTGCTATTGTTATTTTGTTCAGCAGCTTTTGTTGCATGGCTGTGTTGCCTTTGGTTTGGATTAGTAAGCATTCACAAAGATAGTCCCCCGGATTCACGAATCCTCCGTGTAAGACTAAATAAATCTTACTCGGAGACTGCAGTTGAACCGTATGACATCAGCGTGCCATGCATATTCATGAGGGCACGCTGACTCCACTCCAAGTCTAACACGGACCATGCAGGAAGGCAAGGGGCATGTCTGACTGCTGAGTCCAAAGGTCCATGCCCCTGCAAGTGTCTGAATTGTGAAATGTCAACACACAGGAGCGAGTCCGCTCAAATGTCTACGTACCCAACACTATACTCCCTCACATTGTAAACCCCCAGTACAGTTATAAAAAGTAAAAATTTTAATTTTCGTTTCTAATTCCCGATATAGCTGCCCGTATTTGCACTTGTTTGCGCGGGTGTGCCCATTGCTAAGCTGCAGTTAGCAATTTCAACATTGAAGAGCATAATAAGGAATGTTTATGCAAAGTAAGCCAAATAGCAATAGCGTAGTGGTAGAGCCTTTGCACAAAGAGGAGGCATGCATGGTTCAAGTCCCACCACTCCCTTTTCTATTTTATATTTTAAATTAGTATATGAAATAATTCCTGGCATATATGAATAAACTTTTACTAAAAAGCATTGAAATGGCCTATGTATTAGTAGACAAAAAATGTATATTTATAAATATAAGAAGGATCCTGACATGTAATTTCCCGTAGTTAAGCAGCGCTTTACCCAGCGCAATATAGCGCTTTACCCAGCGCAGTATAGTTGCCCATAGTTAAGCAGCACTTTACCCAGCACAATATAGTTGCCCATAGTTAAGCAGTGCTTTACCCAGCGCAATATAGTTGCCCACAGCTAAATAGTGCTTTACCCAGTGCAATCGGTTTGCGCGGAGGTGCGCACCGTGCCAACCAGTGCACTGTAGGGCAACATGGAACAACGTAGAGCAAAGTTGCCTAAACACAGCCACACCCCCTAGCTTGTCTGGACAGCAGTAAAATAAAAAGCAATGGCAAGGTTCGAACCCAGGACACTGTGCACCATAAGCAAAGTACTGAACCACTAAGCCATGACAGCTTAGGATAAACAGCCACTGTTAACATACATATACTTATAAATGGTAGATTAACCATTGCTAAGCAGGACTGCAGTCAGCCGAGAATTTTCAAAAATGGCCAATCACAAAAAAGTGCGGGAAATGCGGCATATTTAAGCTCCATAGGTGGGAATACTCGCCATAACTGATTGTAGCTCCCATCTGCAGTCAGAATGGCTGGTGATGGAGAGGGTACACACTTTTGAGCGCAACACTGGGGCATCGAGGAGTCAAAATACATGGTTTGGCTCCTTGTCCATCGTCATGAGTCAAGACTCCTGCAGGGCCAGTTCCAAGGGATGGAGTACAAAGCAGTGGCTTGGAACCGGTTAGCTCATGATCTCACCAGTGCCACAGGTGTCCCTCGGACTGGTGAACAGGTCTGTCAGCACCATGCAGACCTGAAGAGACAGAAGCAGGACCTACTGAACTGATGGATACAGGAGGCCCGTGGGATGCAAGATGCCCCACTACTGAGTAGGTAGCCATGGGATGCAGTATGTAACACATGCTAATTTAGTCTATATAATGAATAGGTATGTCTCAATATCCCTTCATTTACTTCACAGTTGCAGGTGTCCGTGCTGCAAATCAGCAAGCCTATGTAGATAGGCTGCTAAGGTTGCGCCACCAGGCAGGTTAGCAATTATTCTGCATGTATTGTTATATAAAATAGTTGAGAGAGCCTGAAAAAAGTGTTGTAGCCCAATAATAAAGGCATAAAATGCCCTGAATAATTTCACTGCATGTAGTGTTATATAAAATAAGTCAGAGAGCCAGAAAAAGAGTGTAGTAACCCATTAATAAAGGTAATATAAGTCCGGAATATTATCTCTGCATGTACTGTTATATAACATAAGTGAGCAAGCCTGAAAAAGAGTGTTGTAACCTATTAATAAAGGTATAATACGTCTTGAATAAGTCTTCTGTATGCACTGTAATATCAAATAAATGAGAGAGCCTGTAGAAAAGTGTGTAATGTAATTAATAAAGGTATAATACTTGGAGTGTGCCTGTGTCACTTACTTTGAAATATTGTTGTACCCTTGCATTACATAAATAGTACTGTTGTATTAAGTGCTGTCAACCCACAGTTGGGCAGTCCCATATAAAGTGGATGATGGAAGTTCCAGTAGCTGTGAAGCATATATACAGTCCTCAGTAGTTGGTTAATGGCTGGCATGCGTAGGTAAATCTGGCACACGAGTAGCTTGTTAATGTGTTCCCCAGAAATGTGAGTGTGCTACACGAAATTTAGGTTTCTGTAGAAATGCAACTGAAAATGTCACGGGAACACATCCAGATATGTAGCTATATAAATATAAATAAAATAAATAACTATGTAGCAGTAACATCTGCATCTTGGACAGTTAGTATGTCAGATATAGGTCAGGTATATAATGAACTAGCCAAACCCATTACTCAACCTAATGCATGTTGCCAAGTGTAATAATACATGTAGGGGATATACACCTGCAGTCAATAGGAATGTAGTGCAGACTAAAAGTACTTATAAGATGTTAATTGAGGTTTCTTTCTATACCCTACTGTATGTGCATAAACAATGCAATTCCACACCTCAATGGGTATGTCTAATCTCAAAACATTTGTTGGGACATATGTCCTATTGTTCTATAAATATCTGCATTTACTTTGATGCATGTGCCCTGGTCAAACACCACAATCTTGGTGGCCTGTTGCCACCAATCATCCCTGCATGCCGTTGGAATGCCCACTGTCATTCAATATATGCTTGCTGTTCAACTGTTGGAACCTTGGTGTGTTGGGTTAATGGGAATATTACTGCATGCTGTTACAGCTAATTTGGAATGCTGTTGTTTATGTTGTAATTAAACACACCTAATCACAGAATGTATGGGAAGGCCGGTCCCAGTGGACCCACCTGTCCCTCCTCAGCTGGCGATTGCACCTGGCACCAGCAGGTCCGGTGCCCAGCCCGGGCTCCCCTCCTCCATTGGTCCTTTGCCACCTTCAGGTGGAAGCGCTGCAGGGGATCGGGCTCATACCCCCGTGCAAGCATGGGTGGAGAAGGGCCACCTGTCACCCTCCGAAGGGTCCAGGCTGTGGTGCATAGGGAGATCCAGTGTTTAGTCGCTGATCCCCTATGCCAGCTCGAGGCGAGAGTGGAGCGACTCACGGGTGAGCCTGCCCCTCCTACGCAGCCCCCAGCACAGCCACCCTCGGGGCTGTGAAGGTGCAGTGGTGACTGCCCATGGGTGGGGATCTCAGTTCCACTATTACCATCTGTGGGCTCATGGGCTTGCGATTTCCAAACATCCGTCCCTGTCAATTGTGTTCACCCACCCCATGTGTCATACTCCGGCCCTGTATGCATCTTGTTTGTCTTGTCTGTTTACCTCCCCAACCTACCTCCCCAAATATACTTACTCCCTCCCTGAAAAAAAAAGGGCAATCTGTTCCCACAAAAAAAATTATGCCCCATACATAGCTGCCCATTTTGTACACATGTCCACTGGACATGTAAACTGATAATTATAATTGGCAGTACAACATACTTTGTTGTCCTCACTCCTCTCTCAGGGGTGGAAGGTTTTAAATTTCACTCCAAATTTATTGCATATGCACAGCTGTTGCTGGTAAAGAAATGGGCAGCTATGGACCTTCCCTACACCCATCCTGCACATCCCGAGCTTGTTTCCCTACTGTCTTTCACTCTTTGTGCCCCCTTTTTCACCACTTTCCTATCTCCCCATTTTATTTTCTTTCAAAGAAATTAGCGCGGGAGTTAGCAGGAGTAAGCACTTTTAAGCAGTAGTCAGTGGGTTTAAATGAGTGTGCGCATGTGTGCGCTTAGCTAAGTATTGCTAAGCATCGCTCAAACCTGCTTACAACTGCTTAAAAGTGCCTTAGTCACTCTGCCTGGCAGGGCCCTTGTTCTGCTGCGCAACAAAATAAAACACCTCTGTTAGTCTTGAACCCCAGACCTTGGACACACTATACTGCATGAAGTACCACTAGGCCACAGTAGATTTCAACAAGTTGGTGCTGTAATAAATATACCATGCATTACAATGAGTGAATGTAAAGGGAAAATAGGAATGTCATAACACAAATCTTGTTCTGTGGATCTTTACCAGCAGTTGTTGTGGAATTGCATGACATGACTGTGAAAAGAGAACCAGCCATCCTAGCAGGAAATAATGTTACAGTAGCACTTTACAAACGCCAGACAATATCAGAGCAGGATAAACACTGGCATATTTGAATAGGGCAGAGGCCATACTTCCCAACTGTGACTGCTTTTCAGGGATATCCCTGATTCGTAAACAAATGTTAGCTTTGTCCCTCAGAATCCCTCTGAAAAGTACTGATGGTAGGCCGAAGAGTGGGGAATTACACTTAATGAATAATGTCAATAAGTAATAGTACACACTGCATGCACATCAGAAAAGGTTTATTAATACATATGCTCTGATTCTCTCACAGTCTCAACTTAATGTCTGTAAAATATTACAGGTGTACCTTTCCCTGAGGCTGTTCAAATATATATCTGATGTATCAGAGGCCTGGCAGAGGCAGAAACACACAGGCATTTCAGCTTGTCTGCTGTTACACACTCTGCAAATAGCTTTGGAATGAGTCCCACAAACATACCCTTATGGAGGAGTACAACACAGAAATATCACAGGATGTAGCCATGTACTGTTAGCAACCAACTGTGACAATGCCATTGTTCCAGTGCAGAAAAGACCGGTGCGGTGCACAGACAAAGAATAATAGGCTAAGCTCTGGCTACCATCTGGATATGTCCACAAGTGGGAGCTACGCAGACAGACTACTTGCCTAGTTAGACTAACAGGTACACAGCAACCCTGTATGTTCATCAAGATAAACATCACACAATAATATATACTGCTCTCTGTACTTCTGCACTCCTACCCAAAAGAACAATATACCTGTGTATTCAGGCTCTACCAAGGATGTAGGTAGGCATACTCAGTATTGAAATGTGTCCAGTTGTCTTGAGCAGCCCATGCTAATGTCAACACAAATAAACAACAAATTGTTCAGAAGTGAGGTTATTAATATTTACAGTATAGTAGTTCACAAACAGTTCATGTGCCAGAGGAAAACATTGCAATAACTACTTTTGTATGGCAGTTAATTGTCTAATTAGAAAAGAAAGTACATACTCCCATGTATCTTGTGTAAGCATGTGGAGGGGTGAGTAAAATTCTACACTGACAAGTGTGTACTAGAAGCAGCAACATTCAGGTTTGAGTACAACATGCAAATCACTGGCTACAACCCTAGCTTCAGAGATAAGAAGTATACCAACCTTCTGACTGACACAACGGTGTCCACAGCAAACAAGCATGGGCCCCACTTTGGAAAGCTGAAAGGGCTACTCCTACCTAACCTAGCGTTTTATAGCAGTGGGCTGTTACGACAGTGAGTACTGCAATTACCACACAGCAGGCTGCATGCAATTAGGAAATGGTGGGCACCAATTGGTGCAGAGGCAATCACATGCACATGTGCAGATACCTAGAAAAGCAGGCTGTACTTGCTGTCTACACATGCAATAATCTCATTGCAGCAAGAGAGAGAGAGAGCAAGAGAGAGAGAGAGACAGAGACAGAGGCAGAGACACAGACACAGACAAAGACAGACAGAGAAACACAGAAAAAGAAAGAGCAAAAGACAGAGAAAAAAAAACATTTCCTTTAAAAACAAACGGAACACAGCAATACAAATGAAAGGTATGTAACACATATGTATTTGCTAGCATGTAGTAGATGTTTAAGAAGAGCACTCTACATACTGTGAATCATCCATATGTGGCAGCAGTACGTATCTCAATGTATCTGTTCATGTGCATAGGGCAAGGGACATACTGCAACCATTTGTGAAAGGTGTACATATATACGTTGTTGAAGGTTGTTATGTGCATATTTCTATGTAGATTGTAGTGTGTGGCAAAGAAAATAGCATGCAGTGCTGGTATATGACATGTGATGGTTAAACTCTGTGGGTATGCTCTGTCAGTTGTGCAGTGTTACAGCCAGTGAGGCCTGCTAAAGCTACATGGGCTGAGGACACCTTCAATGCAATCTGCAAAATACTGTGCAATATTATTACATAATTGTATATCTCACAACTGTCGCATAAATGATATTCCCACCATGAATAGTGGACTGTATATGTGCCTATATGTACATCTATATGTACAGCAATGGATGTTTATATGTATGTGTGTATGTATGTATATATATATATATATATATATATATATATATATATATATATATATATATAGATATAGATATGTATATATATATATATATATATATATATATATAGATATATAGACATATATATATATATATATATATATATATATATATATATATATATATATATATATATATATATATATATATATATATATATATATATATATATATATATAGAGGGAGAGAGACATGGGGCATACTTACTGAGACAGGTGCCTGGTGACCAAGGTATGGACTGAAGCTCAGTGTTGACACTGCAGTGTCATCCCTTCTTGCCAGAACACTGTACCCATTAACTACTACATAGGTGGTAGTCTACCTAACACTGAAGGTGTGATAACGGACATGGGACACAGGTGGACAGTAGCCTTCCCTTTGATAATCACAGTGCCACACTGGTCATGTACTCTGTCTACGTGGTACATGCCATCACAAAAGGTGTGTCATCTACGGAAATATAGGTCAGTGTTCCCCTCTACTTATCACACTTAAAACCCATTAGAGAGTACAATGCCAACTACATCAACTGGAAAGGCCACAGACATACCTCACAAAGAGTGATACCAGCCTCAAACATATTCCCTATGCAGACCGACTCACAAAATCACAGCTACACTGTGTTGCATAGCGCCTACCCAGAGGTGACCTCTGCCTAACATACTGAGCTATGTCACACCCATAGCTGTTGGACATCCTCCACGTAAACATATTAAAATCCCTCCCAGATACACGCTCTAGGGCCCTACACCTTGTCAGCTCACTAAACAGCACATGCTGGAGGGATAGAGTCCTAACTCAGAGACATGCCATACTGTGGAACAAACCACCTATCAAGAGCAAACAAAGCTCCTCATTAGCAGTTGTCATAAATACTCCTGATGATTGTTTGTGAGATAGGAAATACACCCCGGGAATCACCTCTGTGGCTCTGGTTGACAGGGGCAAGTGAAATTAAATTACATGTGTGTCAAAGGCCAGGGTAGTGTATGGCTAGGCTGCTGTAGGCCCCAGGGCCAATAGCGTATTACCTACCCATGACAAGAAGCACACACACATGTACTTAGTGCAATAATTGCTATGTGAGGTTGACTGAGTGTGATGGTGAATGTGTTGGTGAATGTGTGCAAGGTCTGTAAAGGTGTGATAGCTTAGTGTGAAATTGTTTCTGTCATGGTAGTTTGTGTCCTAGCTGTGATCCCAGCAAAAGATGTGTATGCTATTGCTAGGCAGAAAACGTAGTATGACATACGGTGTGACGTAGTCCCTTGTTGTCAACTGTGGTGTCCCATTGTAGGCTAAAGCAATACATGTATGCTTAGTGAGTGGTACTGCTGGTGAATCCAACTCCCATATGAACTGTAGTACTACCTGAAGCTGTAGGCCTAAACAGTACAGTATGGTGTATGTTCACATTGCTTGGAAGCACTGTTTTGTGTCTTCCCTGTAGTCCTCAAAGATTACATACCTCAGGCATAAGGTTTTGTAAGTAGTGACACACAGTACTGTATGGTACACAAGTAAAGCTCATCTGGGTTGGCATACATTTGTGTGTTGTATGCATGTCTGATGTGTGTGTAATTATGCCTGTACCATGCCCTCAATCATATCTGTGTTACAGGGTATACGTGTGTATCTAGCAACATGTATAGTCTAGTACAGCAGTATGCCACCTATAGCAACAACTGTGCACATATGTTAGGCAGGGGTTTGGCATCAAAGACTACTGTGGTATACTGGTAATACTGTAACTGTACTTTACATTCATTGCAATGGATGACATCTTTCTTCATCCATTAGCTTGATATATACCTCCTGTGGCTAGGTGGTGCATTGTGTCACATACAGTGTGCCATGTACTGTTGTATAGTCTTACACACTGGTTTCACTTTGTTGCTGTGCAGAACATGGTTTAATATATAGAATGTGCCAGGTCCTGTCAGGCAGTTGTGGGCTGAGCACTGATATGTGATATTAAAAGTGTGTATCTACTGACAGCCAATAGGTTGTTATATATGGCATTTCAGTGATGTCTGTACTTCAGAATGTTAAGTGTGCCACATGACTTGCTCACAATTATTGTTTTATTGTCTTCCAGGGACATGTCTCACCATCGCAACCCTGCGTATTCCCCTGAAGAGGAGGAAATAATCCTAGCCACCCTACTACAACATCACACACTGCTGTTCTCCAGAACCATCCAGGACCAGCATGGCGCACTGCACTGTGGCAAGATGTTGTCTGTCAGGTGAATGATGTAGGCATGCATAACTGGACTTATGAGCAGGTACGCCATCACTGCAGTGATTTAATTAGACATGTCCGGCAGCATGCCTCCGATGTCCGCAGACAACAACTTGCCACAGGTGGTGGTGCAGCATCACATCCACCCCTCACCAGAGTGGAAGAGCTGCTCCTCAGCATGGTGGCTCCTGGCCAACCACTACAACAGACATGTGTCATCATGGAGGCCGGAGTCACCCAGCAAGTTGATTCAGAGCGTGCAGGTAACATGGCATATCTGTAGACTACTGTTAGCTCGATTGTTAGAACATGCATATGTCAGATGTGTACTGTGTATTTAGAAGATGTGGAGCCTGGTGTTGTGCAATACTGATAATTTGGAACATAATCTGTATGCCTGTGACTGTCACCTGTTGTACTACTGTAAAATTGCAAAGTCCCAGCAGCAATGCCACAGTTGTTGACACTGACAAACTGTCTCATATCCTTGTAGGTCCCTCTGGTGTGACAGCAAGACAGCAGACCCATGCTGGTGAGTGTTCTACATTTAATATAGCAAATAACATGTGCATGTCATAGGAGAGTTGTAGGCCATATACACATGTAAAACACCTACACATAATGCATGCTCTGCATGTTCTCTGTGGGACTATGCACATCCCAGTAACATGAGTAGCTGCCTCAAACACATGCAATACACAGAGCATCCCAACCAATTGTGGTACACTGTAGTAGACATTGTATAGGCAGAGTCAATACACATGCACACAACATACACCACTTTGTCATATGCAGTAAGTGTTAATATGATACACATGGCATAGTTAGACACCTGCTGTAAGGTCAGACTCCAGTATCCCAAATGTCATCCACACAGCACACATACTATGCCTGAGGGGTAGAGGCCTATCATGGGGTGGTGTGACACTCTTCAACACACAACACATTCATGTTAGGCAATGCTCCCTATTGAACACCTTACATGCACATGTAACAACTGCCTGTGAAATGGTTAATGTAGCCAAAGTGGTGCAGTTCAGGTACAGCAAGATAGTTGCCAGTGTGGCACACATTAGTGGCCGTGAGTGACCACATGATGCTGCCTGATGATGGCTCATGGTACTACACTACATCAAGTTACAGTAACTACAGTACTACACATAGCATTCATTGCTATATACATGACAGTTGTGTGCATCCGGCCATGGTATGTATACCTATCAGTGATGGTGCACAGGACATTGGAAAGCATTTAATACTTGCACAGCAATGTTGTGTCCATGTACACATTGTGTTCCAACAACACACATGCATCAAAGACATGTACATTGTTATTAACAAGGACTCTCTACACTCGCACTGCATGCTGTTGAGCAACACACATCTGCATGCTCACATGTGTGATAGGACTCTTCGGCTTGTGATACTGTACTCTACCATCAACCACTAATGAGTATGTTCTGGATTGCTGTTGGTGTGTGTGTGTGTGTGTGTGTGTGTGTGTGTGTGTGTGTGTGTGTGTGTGTGTGTGTGTGTGTCAACTTTAGTGAGTAGTGTATTTGTGTTCATGTGTGCATGTGTGCATGTGTTCATATGTGCATGTGTGCTAACATCATGTACAGATTGTAAAGTGTGTTTCCTGTCTTCCTCTCACAGGTGCTGAGGTTGTGTTGGTTGAGTGCAGCAAAGAACCTGAAGTCACTGCCACAAATAGTAGAAATGATGATACATGTGTTGTGGCACAGGCAGGTTTGACAGGGTCTGTCTTTGGTCCGCCAATTGACAGTACACAGCTTTCCACCCCATCTATGCGCACATTCATACTGCCAGTACATCCCTCATCACCAATGGCCTTAGCTGAGGGACAGCATACAGTAGGCATTGACCAGGATAGTGTGGTATCTATGTCACATGCATCCCCTCACAGCAGCCATACCCAGACTCCTGGAACGGTACCACATAGGCAGATGTCCAGGGGTTCTTGTGGGAGCACAGCTGGTCGTAATGCCCCTGGCAGACGTGCCCCCACAGGTCTTACAACCTCAGGTATGTTCCAGGCTGTAATGCAGGCACAGGCATGTATGGAATGGTACACTAGACAGGGACTAAGGGCGCAGAGGGCCCATAACACCACTATCAATGACAGTATCCGTGACCTTGCCGGTGCCATCCGTAATTACACCGAGGTCATTGATAGACGTTGGGGGGAGACACTAGATGTCCTCCGCAATGTCATGTCCATGTGCCAGGACAGTACAGGACGGCTGAGATGTCGACGTGGACGTATGCCAGCAACATCATCAGCTGGCAGTTGTCGCGGATGACACAGAAGTCACAGCCACTCCCGTAGTGGCAGTAACAGCCCCAGCAATGTTGGGGCTGGGCTGTCAATAGACCGTCCTAGAAGACCACGTGCATATGGCTCTGGCCAGTCCCAGCAGGGACATGAGTCCAGTCGGCATCCCTCTGCCTCTGATGATAGTACCCAGTCTGGCTTAGTACCCGATACTGTCCGTGGCACCCCTGCCAGGCACAGGTACTGTGTCCATGGCCAGAGACGGTGATCTGTACAGCCTGGCAGGTACAGTCTGTGGCTGTCCCACAACCTCCCGTATTTGGCAGCCACATGGTAGAACTGTGTGCATGCAGACACACACGCATAAACCAAACACCTAGGGCTAACACATACACACACACATTACATCAACATTGACCCATGCTGTACTGTTGTCCTTCACACACACACGCACACATACATGTTGATTGGATGGGTCAATGTTGGGCTCTGGCAAACCAACAACACACCCTGTGCATATGATGAAACTGTGCCACTTCCTGTCATCTGTAACATTGATGCAGGAACAGGCTAACATGGTGCTGATGCACAGGGTGACTTAATAGCAGTGTAGCAATGTTAGCATGTTGTCAACAGTAAAGTGTAATGATATCCTTGTAGGTATATCTGAGCAGGCATAATGCATTAAAGCTATGATTATCAATGTAGTATTGTTTACACCAGTGTTAATTCCAAAAATGTATTATCCGCCCATGTGCCACTTGGCTGATGTGTGTAGTTCTGGCAGCATGTGTTGGTGAGTGGACAGTACGTGTGTGATATGTGCAGTACAGATTTGCAGGTGTACATTTGTGAACATGGTGGAGTTGCACTGTCTGCATGTACGTGCATAGTGGACACATGGGAAGGGTGATATGCCCTGTATTACACAGTGTTAACACTTCATAGTTTCTATTAGTGGCCAGTATGCATTTTACTACACACATGTTTTAACTTGGGTACACGTGTGTATGACATGGTTTGACACTATGCTGTGGGTGATACTGTTAATATCGGTCATTGGTTTGCATTCTGGTAGTATACACAACCTCAACAGCCTGACTATAACCAATCATTAGATGATGTCTTGACAACTGACACACAGATGTAGGAAACACAGTAGCATTTGGATCCTTCTGGTACTATACTATACCAGTAACCAGTGGTATTGACCGCCACCCGTTCCTGGGAACACTCCTGTTTGGCATGTAGCCCTCTTAGGTACAAGCAAACACACTAGGGATATGTCCGTCCACATCTGACAATGCATACAGTGGCCTACAATGCATTCTCTGGATGAGACACTTACCCTCCACAAGGGTATCATACAGACAGATACCTGTTGTCCAACCCATGCTGTAAAGCTATAAGCCAACTATAGCATAGTCATTCACATTTACTAAACATAGTATCCCGACAGTACCACATAGGTAGTAGCCCACAACATGTAGAAGGGGTACCAATGTGTACATAAAGCCACATGTTATGTCATCTGCCCTTTGCTATTCACATTTCCAAAGGTATTCTGAAGTCCCTTGGTGTATCACATAAGCAATAAGGGGTCTGTATGCATATCCACAAAGTTGTTGTACACCTATAATGAATGGCCATTATTGACAGATTTTGTTGTGTTTGAACATGTCGGAAATATACCCCAGGCATGAACCCTCACTCACACTATTCTATAGAAACTGTCATGGGTGTGTGTGACACAGATGACCTAGGCCACAGATCACTACAGGGGCTGGTCTTGTCACAAACATGCATATGTGACCTAAGGTCTGAGAAGCAGCAGCACAATCTGTCAAAGGTAACAGATGTATTCATGTAGAAAGCAGGCTTCACACCTATGAACTAATTGAGGTCACATGTACATATATGTATTTGCCACACAGAT
Source organism: Protopterus annectens (assembly GCF_019279795.1). Classification (NCBI taxonomy): domain Eukaryota; kingdom Metazoa; phylum Chordata; order Ceratodontiformes; family Protopteridae; genus Protopterus; species Protopterus annectens. Next base: position 1,048,326,632 of record NC_056741.1, read on the forward strand.
ACCTGAAGTGTGCAATGCACATACTGTTGTTTTACTGAAATGTCATACAGTAGTAAAAGCAAAACCCACAACACATTGACCATCAGTGTCACACACACACACACTCAGCAATTGCAGGATTAAAACCCCTACCTAACTATGTTATGATACTAGAGAGATATACATTAACATGACACGCTATATGCTTTACTGGGAGTTTTTATTTACACTGCTGTATTTGTGGGATGCTGACATCATCAGACTTGCCAAAGAGGAATTTACCTCTTTTAAGATGTTTTCCTAGTCTCCAAAAAGGGCACTCCTCTCAAAGGAAATCACACACAAACCTACACTCCCCCCCACACACACACTCAGCAATTGCAGGATTCAAACCCCTACCTAACTATGTTATGATACTAGAGAGATACGCATTAACACAAGGCGCTATATGCTTTACTGGGAGCTTCAATTTCCTCTGCTGTATTTGTGGGATGCTGACATCATCAGACTTGCCAAAGAGGAATTTACCTCTTTTAAGGTGTTTTCCTAGTCTCCAAAAGGGCACTCCTCTCAAAGGAAATCACACACAAACATACACCCCCCCCCCCACACTCAGCAATTGCAGGATTAAAACTCCTACTTAACTATGTTATAATACTAGAGAGATATGCATTAACATGATGCACTATATGCTTTACTGGGAGTTTTCATTTCCACTGCTGTATTTGTGGGATGCTGACATCATCAGACTTGCCAAAGGGGAATTTACCTCTTTTAAGGTGTTTTCCTAGTCTCAAAAAAAGGGCACTCCTCTCAAAGGAAATCACACACAAACATACACCCCCCCTCACTCAGCAACTGCAGGATTCAAACCCCTACCTAACTATGTTATGATACTAGAGAGATACACATTAACACTACATGCTATTTGCTTTACTGGGTGCTTTCATTTCTCCTGCTATATTTGTAGGATGCTGACATCATCAGACTAGATAAGATAATGTGTGTGCACTTTGTTTTATGCAATCTCAGGACTGAGCCATGGGGGACAGCAGGTGTTAACAGCTTGAACAGGACTCCACAATTCTTAGCTTGTGTGATCTATCTGTGGACCAGTTGCCAATCCATCATATGACAATACATATTTATGCACAGATTGTTGATTTTGTGGATACGAAATGTGTCTGGGATGTTGGAAGAGGACTATTCAAAGTCTATGTGGGATGTGTATAGCTCATTTCAGTGATGTATGTCCTGGGTGGCTGCCTTGCAAACAGTCTAGCAGGTTTGGGAACCATGATCTGCCCATGACCAAACCAAAGTTGGTAGGGCTGTGTGTTTGTCGGCTTCCAATAGCTCTGTTTATGACTTCAATCATGATGGACTCCATGGCCTTGCAGATAAGACTTCATAGGCTTATAAGACTATAGTTCCCATGGTCTGTTGTGCACCAACACTTGTGGAGTGTGCCATATGTTGCTGTAACCCATTCAAAAGTTTCATATCCTGTAGAGAGGGTGAGGCTCAACAGACTGTTCAGGTGCAGGGTCTGTTTGTTCTGCACTTCACTTATGACACATATAGTGAAACAATTAATCCAATTGATGCCATGTTTTCAGCTTTGGAAGGAGCTGTTTACCCATTCTACATGTGATATCGCCTGGTATGATGATAGGGCTTTTTGTCAGTGGGAGGTGGGTATGTATGTATGGGCCTGTCTGACAGGATGTTGGCATTGTCAGTCATTTACAGTTGGCCCTGACTCAGGACATATATGAGTGTGCATTGCTATTTATGACATAGCTGAAGGAAGTGTCATGGTTCTGTCTGGACTCCTTCGCAGATAATCTTTCCAAACCACCAACAAACTTAAGCACTAAACCCCTGTTATACTCTTTTACACACTTAACACCCTACTGATCCTTTTTGATCAGTCAAAATGTATGTCATCATAATATCCTGACATGTCCAAAGGTCCGTTTCGTGTGTACTCTCCGGTCCAGCTGGTGAATATGGGAATTTTGAGGCAATGTTACAGCTGCCTTATGTACTCAGACAACCCTCTCCTCCTCCCAACAAACTCAGATATATGTGTGAGATGCAACTATATAGCCAAACTGGAGGCTGAGCTCTCTCGACCCATGACTGGCACAGTCTATCAGGAGGAGAAGGTAACCACACATACCACAAATGCAGTCTCACATAGACCTATAGCAACAGCAAACCAAACACATAAACACACAAAAACATACTCAGAGGCTCTAAATAAAAATCTGTCTAAGCAGTAGAGACCTCCAAAGCAGACACCCAAACAACTGCTACCCCACAACAATACCCACATATCACATAGTTCACAAAGTCAGTGTGCCACACAGTCACTGCCTTAAGGCTAAACAACACACCTAATACACTTGTAATAGGTGACTCTATTGTCAGACACACTGACGTCCCACACACCAGGCTGAACAAGGAGAAGGTCACTGTAAGCTGTCTGTCGGGTGCCAGGATCCGCCACATAACACATGCACTCAGGTCACTCCAAAGCAAGTACAAATATGACTCCGTCATTGTCCATGCTGGTGTGAATGACCTGAGACGTTCCTCCCTGGACTACATGAAAAGAGACATAGAGGAGCTCTCTGATCATGTAGCCCAGGCCAGTATGACCCTGACCTTGTGTAGCATCTTACCCTCACCAAGAATGATGCCACAGTATAAAGACAAAATTATCAATTTTAACAGTTGGCTAACGTATTGGTGTCATTCAAAGGGGATCCAGTGTCTGTCAGCCTGGGATGACATGCTTGACAAGCCACGTTGCTTCGCTAGGGATGGCTTACACCTGTCACCCCTGGCCTTTCGAATACTGGCTAAGGCTCTTGCCACCCCCATAGTGCCTTTTTTAGGTGAGGCTCAAAAGACAAACCCACCTCCATAGACAATACAAGGAAAAAGAAACTAAGGGTAATGCTGCTCAATGCCAGAAGTCTAAACCTCAAAATGCACACACTCAAGGCTCTCCTCAGTATGGAGAATATCAATATCTGTGCAGTAACAGAAACCTGGTTCAAGGCTCCCGAAAGCACCCCAGCACTACCAGGTTATACTTCATATCATGCTTTTCGGACACAAAACTCGGACCGAACCACAAAAGGAGGGGTGTATCCATATACATCAAAGATACCCACACCTCCAGGTTAGTAGCACTGCACGAAGCATCAGAGACCATACATGTGCAACTAACAGTGGTCAAAACTGCCTTTCAGTTTGTAGCCTGCTACAGACCACCTTCCCAAACTCAGGAACCCCACTCAGCTTTCCTGAGAACACTGGAGAACATTAAGGTCTCTCCAAACACCATTATATTGGGTGACTTCAACTACCCAAACATTGACTGGGAATACTACTCAAGCCCCAACACCCTTGCCCAACCATTCCTAGAATTTATAAACACAAATGCTATGGAACAACTGGTCACCACCCCCACAAGAGGGGAAAACATGTAAATTCACAAACGAACACCACCAAATAAATCAGTTCTTGATAGAGTGGCAAAACGGTGTAGAAAAACAAATTAAAATAGCACCAGCGATATAAATCAAGTCAAAATAGCGTACAAAACACTTTAATACACGCTTTCATCTCACGACTTCATCAGAATATACTCAATACTCATTTCGTCCTATTTAAATATACAATCAATCATCGCATAATTAAATAAACAATTAAACAATTAATAACCAACTTTGTTAAAAACTATTAACTAAAATCCACTAAAATAGTGCTTAACTATTGAATAAATGAAGTATATTATATTCCTTATTTATACCTAGTTTTCTATATTTTAAGAAACATTTTACATTTATTGTTTCATTTAACCCAGGATATTTATCTGAGTTTAACCTGACTTGCCATAGTGTTTCCCTTTGTTCTAAAAAATTTTTGAAATCACCAGCTCTACTGTCAGGTTCACATATTTCAAGCACTGAAAATACAAATTTTTTAAAAAATTCACAGTTAATAGAATGTTTATATAAGGCATTTTTGTCATCTTTACATTTTATACTGTACAGATGTTCTTTTATGCGGGTACTCAAACTACGTGTGGTCATTCCCACATAAAAAGCTGGGCATGCTGTACACATGCCTATGTATACTAACCCGCATGAATTACAGTCTGCAAAACCTGGGACTTCAATAATTCTATCACTGTTGGCTATAGAAATACTAGTACCTACAGAAATAAACCGACAGATTTTACAATTCTGACAGCAAAACATGCCTTTTTTGTTTATACTAACTTTCCTACATTCAATATTATGATATTCTAACATTTTTTTGATATTGTTAGAATTCCTGAATACAAAATATGGTTTACTACCCAATATTTTCGAAATGTCGTGATTCCCCTGAATAATTCTCCAATTTTTAGTAAGAATTGATGCTATTACATTCATTTCACCACTCATTTCAAAAGAACATATAACTTCCCTTTCAAAACTATTAGTTCTACATTCTTTTATTATATTTTGGTTCATGGGTTCATTTAATATTGCTGGAAATAAGGACTCATGTTTCTCAAAAATTTCATTTCCACTACTCATTAAAACATTAATATCATAACCTCTATCAATAAATAGAGAAGTTATGAAATGAAATTCTTCAATTAAATTTTCACGTTTACTAGTCATACGACTTGCTCTTATATATTGACCTCTCGGTATATTTTTAATGGTGTGTTTTGGATGATTACTTTTATAATGAAGGTATCCATTAGTAAACGTCCGTTTTCTATGTATTTTACTGTGGAACCTATTCTCATTAAGATCCCACCAAAGACACACATCCAAAAAATTCACCATTAAACCTACATCACCTACAGTGAACTTTAAAAAACATATTGGACCTGGTCATCACCAACATGGGGACTCCATGTTCCACACCAGAGGTATACCCCTCATTGGTAAGGTCAGACCATAAATTTCTCTCACTGGACATCCATATCCCATCCCCACCCACAGCCAAGGAAATCTTGATGAAGAACTTCTCAAAAGCAAACTTCACACTTCTCAAAACCGAGGTGGTATCCTTCAAAGCCCCCAGGCCAGTGGAAAATACGGCTCAAACTGCAGAATCCTTTACAGATGCATTCTATGGACACCCACAGGAATGCATGGATTGTGCTATCCCAAATAAAACCAAGACTCACTCCTCCAAAGGCAGGAGACCTGTCTGGTGGACCCCAGCCATAAATAAGCTATACAACAAAAGGGGGAAGCTACTACATGATAGAGCAAAATCCCAAAAAGGGAAGGCATCTCTGATCAGTACTAGCAAGAAGCTACTATCCTTCATAAAATCATCTAAGGCCAGCTTTGAAAGAAAAATTGCACAAGACACTAGAGACAATCACAAGGCCTTCTTTAGATATGTCAGGAACCTGGGTGGCAACTCCCAGATATGCTCTGAGTTAGTGCAAAATGGCATAAAATACACTGAACCCACAGACATTGCCAACATCCTGGCAGACAGGTTCAGTGCAAATTTCTCCCCCCCATCCCCCTCAAAAAAGCAAATGTCTATCCCGACAGAGTGTAGCCTCCCTGACATCACAGTTGAACAGGTGAGAGCTGCCCTCTCCAAAGCAAAAAACACAGCATCAATGGGACCGGACGGTGTTCGGGCTGCATCTTACATGAGCTTCATGAAGAACTTAACCCTCACATAAAGTCACTGTTCAATCTCAGACTTACTACAGGATATGTACCCAAGGAATGGCATACAGCAACAGTGGTCCAGCTCCACAAAGGTGGTGCCACAACAGACCCTGGAAACTATCACCCTATAAGCCTGACTAGCCTGGTCTGCAAAGCTATGGAGCGTATCATCATGGAACTCATAAACAAAGACATCGGGAACCTCCAGACACTGGATCCTACCCAATTCAGCTTTGTTAAGGGCAGATCTTGCCTCTTGAACCTGGTTGACTTCTTTGAAACAGTTACCAGGGCCATAGACAAAGGGAAGGTAGTTCACACAGCCTACCTGGACCTTGCTAAAGCTTTTGACACAATACCCCACTCGGGCATCATAAATAAGCTCACCAGCTTAGATATCAACCCATATGTCACAAGATGGGTTGCAAACTGGCTCAGGGATAGCACCCACATGGTCGGAATTGCAGGTGCCATGTCAGACTCTACACCAGTTACAAGTGGTGTCCCACAAGGCTCAGTCCTGGGACCTCTCTTGTTTGGTATATATTTCTCTGAGATACAGGCTAACATGGGAGGACTATGGCTGTCCAAGTTCGCAGATGACTGGAAACTGGGTGCCATAATCGACTCTCCGGCTGACACAAGCATCCTCCAAAAGGGTGTCACAGAGATGGATAACTGGTGCCAGAGCCATGGCCTAAAGCTAAATGCCATAAAATGCATAGTCATCCCCTTTGGGAAAAACAAAGTGCCCACAAATTACCACATAGGTGGTAATCCATTAAGTACGGAAGAAGTAATTATGGATTTGGGGACCCAAGTAGATAGTAATCTCTCCTTTGAAAATCACATTGCCAAAGTGGATAGAAAGATGTTCTATATAGCCCACCTTATCCCAAAAGGTTTCACATCCAGATCAAGAGAGGCCATTGTGCCCCTCTACTCATCAGGCCCATAATTGAATACAATGCCCCATTTGGGATGTACCTTACCCGACACCTGCAGCAACTGTAATGACCCCAAAAGTACCTCACCAAGTGGATCAAGGGACTCAAACAGATGCCCTACACAGTCCGGCTAAAGAAACTCCAGCTCTACTCAGTTGCTTACAGCCTACTCAGAGGTGATCTGTGCCTGACGTACAAAGCCATGTCCAACCCAGAATTAATGGACATGCTCCACCTCAGGATATCTGAATTCCTTAGAGCTACACGCTCCAGGGACTTAAACCTCAGCACAGAAATAAATAGGACATGCTGGAGGGACATATTCATATCCCAGAGGCTCCCCTCACTCTGGAACAAAATCCCAGTCCAAGTTAGGCAGAGCCCCTCATTGACCCTCTTCAAGAGAAATATTGACGAGTGGATGGGAGATCGTAAGTTCCCCTGGGATATCTTCTGGGTCCCTGCTAGATAGAGCCACAATAAACTAACCATAAGAGGGCTATCTTCTGTGACCTACTATTCAAAGGCACAGTCTACTAATCTAAAAGGGTGGCAAAAGCCAAACACACTCTGGCTAGGCTTCTGAATGCCCTAGGGCAGATAGCCTAGTATCAACCTATGAACCTATGAACCTATGATAATGTTTGGAGTGCACATTGTTTATTGATGATAGTGATTGCAGGTTTTTTTATCTTCTTTGCTTTCCCACTTTCTATGACCACCCTAAGTATCGGCAGTACATAACTGATTATGACAGGGTTCCAATATATTATATATGTGTCTGTTGTCATATAACTGTGTGCACAAGGCAGGATTGGTGAATAGTGAGAGGTTCCTTGGTTAACACATGCAACTGCCAGATATGCGTGGCCCACTGCTGTACTCAGACATGGCCCAAGTGTGTGAGCATGCCCAGTTTGGCCTTTCAGTATTTTGTTGCCTGACATTTGTCTCATTTATTCAAATGTATGAGCATGCCCAGTGTGACCTTTCAGTATGTTGCTGTCTGAAGTCCACTACATTTGTTAACGTGTGTGAACACACCCAATATTAACATTTATACTATATGTGTGTTGAAAATCAAGTTATATTTTACTGCAGAGCTCACCTTTGTGTCATAACTCGACAGGGATTATGCTGTGCCTGCAGGGTTTCCATGAGACACTTTGCATAGACTTATCAACATTTCTTCATACAGGCTGACCAGTGAAATGCTGTCATGGTTTAGTGGTTCAGTACTGTAACTATAGTGCACAGTATCCTGGGTTCGAGGCCTGTCACTGCTTTATATTTTCATACTGGGCAGACCAGACTGCTTAAGGACCAGTAAAGCAAATATAAGCATGTTTACCTGCTTTTGTTCAACTATGGCCAACTTTGACTGAACTTGCCCAACATTGCTCAACGTTAACCAACATTGCTGAATGTTGCCCAATATTGCTCAACATTGCCCAAAGTTGTACTAGTTAGTGTGGGCAATTTTGTTTACATATACCAAATAGTGGTAAAAGCTGTTTAGCACTGCTTTATATTGCTTAAAACATGGCAATCATGCCTCAGGTGGTGCTGCAGGGCTGCCTATGTCGGATGCACATAGTACACTCCCTATACATGTTTGGAAACAGGTATTGTCAAGTTAGGCATCCCTTTTACTATATGTGAAAGTCAGAGCGAGGTATCATTTCCAGGGTTCCTACTGAGCCAGTGTATGTGCTATGTGTTGCTTCTTTGCCAAGGCCAAAGTATACTGGGCACGCCTCCTTCTGCCTACTGGGGCAGGCTCAGGTTGTTCCTCCTCCGAGTCACACTCTGCCTGTGATGGCCTTGGCAATGGTGGGGGGCTGTTTGGCCCGGCCCTATGCTGTTCCTGCTGCAGCTGTTTTCGCAGGATCATATTATGTAGCATAGCACATACCATGACAATTTGGGTACATGTAGTTGGTGAGTACTGCAAGGCTCCACCAGATGTGTCTAAGCACCGGAACCATGACTTGAGCAGCCAAAACACATGCTCGATTACATTTCGTGTTTGTGTGTGTGCCGCATTATGGCGTTCCTGTTCAGGTGTGTGTGCATTTCTGATGGGTGTCATCAGCCATGGCTCCAGTGCATATCCAGCATCCCCCACTAGGTGACCATGAGGGATGTCCCCATTGGCAAATGTCTGGTACAGCTGTGTCAGATGCCAGATATGGGAATCATGGTAGCTTCCAGGACAGCCAGCACACACATTCAGTATTATGCCCTGGGCATCACACACGACCTGGCAGTTGATGGAGGAGAAGCCCTTGCGGTTAAAGTAGACCCTACCCCACTCACCAGCTGGTGCTTTGATGCATATGTGCGTGCAGTCTGTTGCACCCACTACCTCAGGGTATTTCGCTATTTGCTGGAAAAGACGCATATTGCTGGCCAATACCTCACAGAAATTGGGGAAATATACATGATCACCGACATGTGCTGACATGGCAACCAGGAACTGGTGCAGTACCCTGGATGCTGATGCCTGTGATATCCCCATCATATCACCAGTTGGTCTCTGGAAGGTACCTGTTGCTAGTATTCTTAGGCCAACACATACTTTGGTTTCCACTGGGATGGGTTCCCCTTTGTTGGTTCTGTGTGTGAGGCATGGCCTGCACAGCTCAACAATTTGCTGCATGAGATCTCTGTCCACTCTATAGCGCTCCACTATCTCCAGCTCATGTAGCCCCTAATAGGTTACCCTGGGCCTGTACACTCTTCTCCGTCTCCTCACTGTGGGTTGTTCAGCAGCATTTGCATTGTCACCACCCTCAGCATGTTGCATATGTCGCCTTATAACAGCAATGGCAGCCCCTAACATTTTTTGTCTCAGTAAAGCTTTTTAAGTTTTCACTTATCTTAGTTTACTGCAGTGTTGCAGTGTCTCTGAGGAAAACATGGTGGAAAGTTGTTTGCAGAGTTTTAAGTGCTGGGCTGGGCTGGGCTACTGTACTGCCTGTGTAATTGCCTTATTCTGATTGTTTTCACCTGCTAGCTCTGCTAGTTCTCCCTGGTTAACTTCCTACTATTTGTTGTGCTTCCTTTTCCCTTTCTATTTCCACAGGGGGCAGCTCCGTGCACACAAGCGCAAACACACGCACACCAGCTCACATGCGCGCACACATGCTTACATGGCCTAACACTTGCTAATTTCTGCTTAAACGAGTGCACACAGGCGCATATGCACTTGCACACATTTCAACAACCTTACACATACTTACTCTGGCTTAAACACGTGCACACAGGCGTACACGCGCACACAGTCTTACTCGGATATACAGGCGCGCACCCATGCGCAAACACATTGCAGGCACTACAACAAGAAACTTTAATGTTATCCACGGCATACACCTTCAATTTCTTGCCTTTAGCTAGGATACCTGTTGACACACCTCTTCCAGTGACGAGTAATTGACAGCAAACACATGCCACTCTGCTCCAATGAGCTTACATTCTTTCATACATACCCCCCCTCATGATGTCACCTATCTTCTACTCTGATGCTCCTCTTATCCTACTCATACACTCCACTGACTGTGCTCATTTGCTATGTAAACTTGGGATTCACTATCCTTACCCTCATTTGCATAGGATTGCCTACTAATGCTTGGTTACATCTCTTAGACTGAGCTTCCCCCCTTAGCAACCTCTACTCGGTAGCCATGTTGTCTTCAGCCTGCCATTCCCTTGCATTGAAAATTAAGATTTTAATAAAATCCCTATTTATGGCTTTTAATTATTGGTTTTCTGGTTTTTAAAGCGCAGCAGGTTTGAGTGGCGCTGCGCTACGCTTAAACTTCGGAGATCGAGATAAAAAAAAATAAATTTTTTTTTTATTTTGCAACGGGGAACATTGCCAATGGCCATATTTTTGGCCATTGGCATACTTCCTCTACTGGATGCATCCTTTTTTTGGAGCTGTCACGGCTCTGTTTTGCTATTTGCAGAATGGTACTCAGTTGTCAACGGAGTACATATCTGCAAATAACACTAGTCTTACTCGGACAGGTTAGGGTTTCCTGGATCACAAATTTACCTCATTTGCATAACTTTCGGCAGCAAATGAGGTAATTTGCATAACATAGCCATGTCCGTGTAAGAGTCGTTTTAGGAGCTCTCTTGCACTCCTCTAACGGCTCTTCCTGGATCGCTCGGCAGACATGTTGGCTGCATGGAGTCTTACTCTACTCTTAGACTCCGTGCAAGCCTTCGTGAATCCGGCCCAGTGTTTTTCATCTGCTCTTCCTTTAGGGCCTTAGAAAAAGCTGAAGAGCTGCTGTCTGTCACTGTGAAGGATCATTTTGTTGTTGCAGCTAATTGGTTCTTCACATCCACAGATGTGCAGAGAGAGAAGTCTGAAGCTCTGAGAGACTACCAGAGAGAGTGTAGTAGGGCACTACAACCTGAAGGCCAATAAGGCAGTGTATTCTTCATGCCCCCCATACCCCATGCAAATTATATATACCAACTCCAATTTCCAGATTCTCAATGTACCGCGCTCTTCATTCAAAAGCTTTGAGTTTTTAGAAATTCAGTCATATCGTCTCAGCAATATGAATTTTGAGTTTCTGAAAATTTGATCAGTTGATAAAGATCTGGCAGGCCTGCTAATGACATTTGGTAAAATATTATTATCTATACATAACCTATTTCATATATATATATATATATATATATATATATATATATATATATATATATATATAAATTGGAGGAGAGCACGTTCTCTTATCTTTTAGGTAATAGCACCATCACCACTGTATTCTGCATGACAGAGGTTCCACTGTTTTTTGTACCATGAGGTATTCAGAGCAGATGATATTATTACTAGTGTATCCTGCAAGCACAATGGGATTATCATGATCCTCACATGTGGTAAATATTAACCTGTCTGAATATGTAGCCAGGGTCCAAGTACAATAACACAGTCTTCTAGGTAAATATGTGTGTCACAGTGCCACTATTAAAGACTATATAAATAGTATTATATGGACAAGGGAACAAGAAAACATAAAATACTCCAATGTGCATGCAAAATGTAATGCTGGATGATGACATTTTTCTAATGTCTGTAATAGTTTGCTGAAGATAAGTGCAACAAGGCAGAGTCTCAGACATTTCCATTAGCAGAGTGCATATCTGTCATCCTGAGGTATGGCTCATATGCTAGGATACCTGAGGGGTGTTATAATATAGACCCCTAAAAAAGACACCGTTAGTTGATATCAGCATTGCAGCAGTTAAAATGACCAGTTATATGGCACATAGAGATGAAGTCCTGACTACAAGACAGATGGCACAAGATCAGTTACTTGATCTGCCTTACAGTGTGAGTGGCTGGTGTCAGCTTGTACATACTGGGGAGAGGGAGGTAGTCTGGCTGGCTGCAATGCCAATATCAACTGAAGTGTGAGTCATATGATATGCAGTGGTCCAGGGATGTGTACCAGGCTGCATCGGTAAGGCAGCCTTCATGAGGCATGGGCAGGAATGCACCCAGAAACAGCAGAAGGTGTAGTAGGAATTTATATCAGTAGTTGGGGAGAGGGCTATGCCTGAAAACAGAAAATATCCTCTCAGGGATTCTAAGAGGATGGCCATACCATGAGTGTTGCTCACCTCCATGAAGAGGAATGAAGTGGGGTGGGGGTAGTACCAGCAACCAGATAGTTGTCTTGCACTGGAGATGTAGAAAAAGGTATTAAAACAAAACTGTCAACAACATCAGTGCTCCCATAACCACCATTAAGAAATGAGTAAAGTAAAAAGTTATATACTGTTAATTTTCCAAGTTTTTAAAATCAGTAGTTGGAGCCTTTATCTCTGTGTCTACTGATGTATACTTGTTCCTTCCAGTCAACAACTGCTGTCTTTAACTCCACCACTGAGAGTTCTTTGTCTGCCTACAACACTGATCCTGAGTTATTGGTTTCAAACTATCCAGTATGACAGTGGCTGTTTTGGCAATGTCTGGTATGTCACTTATAGGCTAGGATGAGTAAAAATGCATACCTAAGTCTTTGCTATCTGGTATGTGACTATGAATCCCAGTCCATGTCTCCTGTAGTTTAATGGCTTGTCATGTGCACAGATACATTGTTACATAGGTATATCCTAGGCTAACAACCTGTGAGGCCTTCATAAGCTTAGCCACAAAACCAAACCCGACTGTGTCCCTATGAATCATGGGTGTTTATTAGGAAAGGAGATGTTAGTTATAAAGTTTCTTAAGGTTATGTGGAGGGGTACATTAGTTTGGACATAGTTACCCTCTGCCTCTGTCTATCAGAGCAATGAGGGCCAGATCCAGGGTAAATTTCTGATTTCCCATCCATTGGTTAAGGTTACACTTAAATAGGGTTAGAGATGGTGTCTGCTTCACATAGAAAGGGAACCTATTCCAGTGCTTGGGGATCCTCTGAGACACATATATGTCTCACCAGCATGTGCTATTTAAGTCACAAGCAAAATTTAAATCCCTAGATCTAGTGTTTCTGCTGCTGTTTGTTTTACAGATGTGTGAAAGATTCATCAGAGCTTGATCCAATGATGCCTTGTATGCCAGACATAGATCTCTCCTCAGTAGCCAGTAGGAGACCAAGTATAGAGATAGTGCTTTGAGGTGATCCATATAGGATAATGTGTTTATACCCTAGATACTCCTGGTAAGGAACATTTGTTGGCATTGCAAATGTTACATATGTCTGGCCAGGTTTCTGCCAAAAGGGGCATTATACTTCATGATGGGTCTGATAAGGGCCAAATAAAGTGGTACTATGACTTCCTTGGACAAGGATGCCATGCCCTAACTTATAAGTTGGGCAACACAGAATCATTTTCTCACTACCTTAGCCACAAGTTGGCCAAAGGCCAGATTACTGTTATGTGTCTCCAGGAGGTCCAAGTATGCATTGTGAGCTTTGTGGGACATGCAGGGTTGGTGGCTAGGATATGGTATGGGATTTTGTTTATGGTGATCAGCAAGTGGAGGAACTCCAGCATGTCATCCTGTTTGACCACCCTATAGGTATGCCTGTTACTGATCTACATTGAGACACCTCCACTTTTAGCCCTTGTGTGCTACTTGTCTAAAAGTGTAGAAGCACTGAAACCTTGCACTGCCAGGGTATTCTCTGCCTCTTTAAACCATGTGTTAGTAACTGCACAGATATCTATATTCTCAAGTGTGAGGAGAGCTTGGATGAACTGTAGTTTTTTTATTTAGGCTCCTGACACTGAGCAGTCATACCTTAAGTTTTCATTGAGTTGATTTTGCTATGTCAGTAGGTTTGTCAGTTTGGCATTGCTGAAAAAAAGAACTATGGAGGCAAACAAATCCTTAGCCAATATTTGAAATCCTACAGCAGAAAGGTGAAGACCATTCTTGGCAAAGCTGTTGGGGTCTAAATTAGTCTGCCCAAATATATTTTCAGCCAACATGTATTCATCGACCCCTATTTAGCGAAAATCACTTCTGAGATTCGCTGAATATTCCAGGGCAAAGACGTAGTTGGCCAACTACACAACTTTGCCCTTCTCTCTACTGTAGTGCAATCTTGGAGTTGGTATATATAGTTGGAGGGTCTGGGATGGGCAGCCCTCCATATGGGGGGGTGAAGCCCCCCTTGGGTGGGTTCGATGTAGATTGATGTGGGTCTGTTGTGCTGCGGTGCAAGTATTTCTTTGCCCTTGGATTATTCAGTGAATCGTGGAAGTGATTTTTTTGCTTAATAGGGGTCAACGGATATGTGTTTGGTGAAAATAAATTTTGGCAAACTAATACAGACCCAAGCTACTGACCATGTCCTTCCAAATTAACAAATATTGGATTCCCTTCGAATGACACCAGAAAGACAGCTGGATCTTTCAAGGATGTACAAATATTTTTACTGTTAACAAAGTGCAGTATTTTTGTGCGTTATATTCATGAAATTGTATGGACTTCAATTCACCTCTTGCATTCCATTCTACTGGCTTCACATTATCTAGTATATTAATGTCAAAGTAAGAGTAATGTGATAGGATGGACATCAAAGTTATTCATGTTACACAATCGGCATTCAAGGCACACACAGAGGGAGGTATTCTTTAACAAAAGCATAGTGTGCAGGCAGGTTTCTACCATGATTGCTTAATATATTCAGAGAGGGAGAGAGAGAGAAAGAGGGAGAGAGATCCACAGACCAGTGCAGTGCTAAAAAAGTATGAAGACATGAGCAAGTAGCACTTCAGTGGACTTATTGGATGTCACTATAAGCAAACATGGCACCGAAGGGACATGGCAAATGTAAATTAGCCATATGTTCTCTCCCTGAGCTATACACTCTAATAAAAATAGCACAGTAAAGTGATTAGAACACAAGCGGTACTGTGCTATTTTGTGTAGAACAATGTAAAGCTCCGGTGTGTGGTCTTTTAAACTTATCTGCAGAATGCCACATTTCTTGCTGTGACATTTTTGTATTTCCAGGCATGTTAACTTATGACAGAGTTGCTGCATGATTCTGTTTGTAATTCACACACACACACACACACACACACACACATACACACACACACACACACACACACACACACACACACACACACACACACACACATACACAAAATTATGAAAAATTAAGGTGGTCTCCTTTAAACAAAGGTGCAGAGTTGAGAATTTCTTGGTTTAACTTTTCTGTACTTCTAGACATGTGAACATATGACAATGGAAAATTTATGGTTCATGCCCACTAATGTCTATGGCAACAGCAGAGCTATTAGTACCACAACAGGTAACTGCTGTGAGGCTGTAGTAGTGTTTGTGTGTGTGTGTGTGTGTGTGTGTGTGTGTGTGTGTGTGTGTGTGTGTGTGTGTGTGTGTGTGTGTGTGTGTGTGTGTGTGTGTGTGTGTGTGTGTGTGTGTGTGTGTGTGTGTGTGTGTGTGCGCGTGTGTGTGTGTTTATAGGGTCTATATGAGTTTATGTGTGTATTTGTAACTGTCTTGCTGTATGTGTGAACATGTGCACATGTTTGTGTGTGTGTGTGTATGTGTGTCTGTGTTTATGTGTATATGTGCTTGTGCAAGAATGCTGCTTGGGTTGGTTAAGGGTGCATATAACATTGTTATTCCAGCTACATTGTGTTCAATTCAGAAACAAGTAAATATGTCACAAAAGTCACTAATAATCTTTTGCTTCATGTGACTGTTTCATGCACCTGAATAGCTTGTTATTGCTGAGCAAAAGGAGAGCTCACAAATAAAGCAATAATAGCTCAAGAGCATTCATTTCTCTGAATTCTCCATAGGCAGAATACACAAGTACCAATTCGCAGAAATGAAATCTCCTGCAATTAATACTGACAATGATGTTGTCATCCTTAACCTGAGTACATATTAGACTAAGTCATTAATAAATCATCATTATTAATAGCAACTACTATACATTAAATAACATGCTGAGAAAAAAAGACCATGACAATGCCTTCAATGATTGAAATAAATCTGTTGAGGATAATATCAGTGAGTTTAGGATATTAACATCTTCGGTATTCCTGTACAGTAAATTGTCATAATATCAGGTAAATTTACTTAAATATCTCTCTGATGTCATGCAAAAGTAGTACAATGTATAATGAATAAAGAAGTATTACTTTGCTTTCAAATATCATCCTAACTATAAAAGCAAGTCAAATTTAAATAAAGCACAAATATTATTTGATTGCTAAATCCTCAGGATCTAACTACAATCTTAATTTAATTGGGGATGCTCAAAGTGTTAATAACGTATGCTTTAATTATATCAGAAAATTGAAAAGGAAAAATGTGAGTGCAATATCTTTTATAAATAATGAAGTCTTCAATAATTTACATGACATATTTACATAAAATTGTTATGAGTATTTTACAATAAACAATGTACTGTGTTAGAATGTTTTAGAAGTAAGGAGCAACACAGATATGACAACTGATGCAACAAATACAATTAAAAGGATATCAGATTCCAAATAACCTGAAAATATACTTGCTGGTTTATCAGAAAAACATTAGTTAAAAAAATATAATACCAGCTCAATATGTTTTCACCCCCTAGTGTGCATAAGGAATATTTGTTCTAAGTTGTTTGTGTTTGCAAAGTTGAGGAATCTTTGTGCCTGTAAGTTTGGTGTCATGTAACTATCACAGCTTATAGTGAGGCAGTTGAAGTCACCCATGAATATGTTGATTAGGTTGAATGGTGAGGGCTTCCAGTAAGTTCAAGTACAAGTTATGGAGGGTGACATTTAGCTTGCAAGGATGTGATAAGATATGGGACTTTGGCTATGCAAATCAGGACATGGGAAAGCTCAAGTGCATCCCTTTATTTTGAGTAGTCTTTAGGTGATTTAGTTGTTGAAATAGATTGAGGCATCTCCACCTTTGTTTCTTGCCTGCACAATAACTGGCCTGAATGTGTGGACAGTACTGTAGCCCTGCAGTGCCAGGGCACTTTCCATGGCTTTAAACCATGTCTTAGTACCTGCACAGATGTCTACATTCTCAATGGTGAGCAGTGGCTGGAGAGAATGGAGTTTCTTGTTTTGATTCCTGGCATTGAGCAATAACACCTTTGGATTCCAATGCATTGGTTTTACTACATCTGAAGGTTTGTCAGTTTTGCATTGTCTAAAAAAGGCATCATGGGGGAAGACAATGTTTTAGCCAATATTTGCAAAGCCATGTGGTCTGTTGACCATGTACTCCCATGCTGACAAAGTTTGTATCCCCTTGGAATGACACCAGAAACTAAGCAAGTTATTGACGCCAATTATCTTTTGTTCATATTGTGACATCATCCTTGGTGAATGTAGAATGCTGCTCAGTGCTAGGTACATACTAACCTGGGACACATAGTCTGACAGCACCATGACATCTCTGTTCATATAGGCCAGGGGAGTACATCTCAGGACATTTCCACCCACATGTATCATACTGGTAAATATCAAAGAAGACCCCGGAAATACCAGTGACTCAGCACACAACTTTAATATACCTCCAACAGCAAAAATATTCAAAAAGTTTTTAGTACTATCATCACTAGGCCTAGGGACTTGATCAGACCATAATACAACTCTTGAATTTCATTATTAAAATTGTTAGATTATCCAGGATGGTTTCTGAATGGGAGACATTTTTACTGGAATGTGACAAACATTTGGAAATGTTTATTAGTAGGGGGTATTCATCTAGTTTTGTACGTCCTCGTATGAAAGAGGTAGTGAAAAAGAGAAGGGAGGGGAAATATTTATCACTAATAGGTATAAATAAAGGATGTAATATAAATAAAAATATTAAATGTAATAACAATAAGTTTGAAAAGACTATGGTTATGACATATAATCTGAACTTTTTCACTATTAGGAATATCTTTGAGAAGAACTGGGTTTTATTTTCTTTAAGTAATAATGTGTATGAAAAAGTGGGGGTGAACCCTATATTATGTACAGGAGGGGGCAGATGTTTTAAGAACATTTTGGAACAGGTTAATCGGGTTAGATCAGGTTATGTTACCAGCAAATAGGGGACATTTAATGCATGAATTTTTCTCAATATTCCAATACTTTAGTAGGGGAATATGTTAGTGCATTACAGCAAAGGGATGAAGCAAGGGCTCATTTTAATAGTAATTATAGGGGTGTTGTATACATAGACAGATGTCAACAATGTTCATCATTTTATATTGGTAAGACATAGAGGATGGTGAAGGAATGCATTTATGAACATATGCATGATATTGTTAAATGTAAAACCACAAATTATTTATATAAATATATAGCACAATATCCTACACAAAAGTTTTTATTTTTTGTAATAGGAAGAGTGGATACAAATCCCAAGGGGCAGTCTATGGAATGAATATTTAATAAAAAAAGGGAACTATGGTGGCAAGCCTTTTTACATATAGTATGTCAGGATTAAATGATAGGGTTTCAATTTCCTGTTTATTAAAACTATGATTGTTAGTGTTTTCGTTATATATTAATATATCTGATTCACACAGAGTTGTGTATTTATTATTTATATAGTTTGAATGGACTTGTAGCCACTTCCTTATTGTGACTAAGGTTAGATTGATATTATTGGTCTGTATGGGTCATGTGATGTTGAGTGTATGTTTTTTAAAATTGCTAATGAATGAGTTGTATGCCAGCAGACTCCCTCCAAGCTATCCTCACACTTGAGAATATATATATATATATATATATATATATATATATATATATATATATATATATATATATATATATCTGTGTAGCTACTAAGACAGAGTTTAAAGTAGTACAAAGTCCATAGATTCAAGGATGAAAGCTCTTAAAACTTAAAACTTATTTAATATTTCTTGCTGTTGGAGGTATATTAAAGTTGCATGCTGAGCCACTAGTGTCTCTGGGGTATTCTTTAATATTTATGACTTGCTTGGCACCCTGTAGATTCATGTTTGCTTCTTGAGTCATACTGGTACATGCTGTCTAATGTTTTGAGTGCATGAGTGATTTGGTGGATCCTGGTCCCTGATAGACAACTGACTGTGATTTTCCCCTTATTCAGCCTGGTGAGTAGGAAATCTATATGTCTCACAATGGAGTCTCCTATGATAAAAATACTAGGTAGTATGTTGGCTCACCTTATGGTCTTTGCAGTTGAGGCCCCAAAGGGTGTGGCTGTATCTGTTGTGTTGGGAGTGCTTTGGGGTTGCTAAGGATTATTTTTGTAGGATGTGTTTAGAAGATCTTTGTGATTTACGACTGCTGCTTTTAAGTACCTCAGCATAAGCTGGTCTATATGTTAGGTCAGTACTACATCTGGTGGGTAAAATGCTTACTTTAACCAACAACCTGACTGTTAGTTTGAGCATTCTTGTGTGAGAGTCTTGCCACCAGTGACATTATGTAATTACATCTCTCACATACTTTATCCATTTCTCTAAGGAATTGTTGGTTGTCACTGAGCATGAGAAACTGTCTGCATTGTCTCAGGATGCCCATATCTACTAAGCTGCTGAAAAAATGTAAAAATGCTCATTCATGGTGTCAGGTCTTTTTTAAGTGAACTACAAATAGGTGGTACAGCAGACTAACTTGGACACTGTGAGGAAAGAAACAACAACTAGGCTATGTATGGCAGAGGTCATGAGGTAGTGCTCCTCAGTGGCCTCCCTGTGTGCTTCCCAACTCAGACAGACCAGGCTACATTTCTACTGCCACTAGGACTGCAGTAACAGTCTTATTTATATACAACACCCTTTAGTTAGCCAACAGTAAAAAGGTAACTGAAACAAATCAAATAGCTAGCTACAACAAGTAATTCTCAGTTATGTCTACCCAAGTGTACCCCAACTCTGACAGACCAGGCTACCTATGAACTGCTACTAGATTTGCAGTCCACGTCTTCTTAATGTAAAAAACGTACTTTAGTCAGCCAGAAGTGAAAAGGTAACAGAAACAAATCTAACAACTAACTACAAGTAATTACTAAGCAGTTCAAAGGCAGACAAGCCATCAATGAGGAACACACACTTTAAGGCAATTTCAAAGCACGCTAACAGTATAAGGGGAAGTTTCATCTATCACACACAGAAAGATGAGCAGTGGACATAAAAATGTCAAGAGCTTCTAGGGCTAGCTATACAGAAGATGAGACTGGGATGGCTTCTAGAGACAGGTATACAGCAAATGGGATTGGGAGGAGTTTCTAGAGTAAGCTATTCAGAAGATGAGACTGGGATGAGATTCTAGAGGCATGTATACAAAAGATGAGACTGAGAGGAAGTTTTAGAGCCAGGCATACGGAAGATGAGACTGGCAGAGCTTCTAAGGCCAGATATACAATAGGGAAGGCAGCTCAAAAGCCTCCAAGTTTAAAAGTATAACAGGAAAAGGGTAGGTTTGTGGGAAAAAATAGAATAGAGACAGTAAAAAGGCAATAAAATGAAAGACCACTCAGAAATGATTTAAATGTCTAGGCACATCACAGAAACCATGTGATTCAGAACACACAAACAGGAAACACATAGAACTGATTGAACTATTAAGGTAAGTTCAGTATTTTAAATGGAGTTTAAATGTACTTGCCTGGATGAAAAAAAAGTACAAATGCTTTATTTTCAAGTGTCCATGCTTCCAACAGTCCCAAAAGTAAGACAGCTGACTGCTCATGTGATATAAAATACCAGGGGCTGTGTTTAATTACAAGCTCTAGTTGCAACTCACACAGCTGGCCAAAGCTGGCTTAAGTTTGAAATGTGACTACAAATTGCAACACCATATTTAATGAGCAATGTTAATAATTCTCTAAAGCTCATTAAAATAATAATGTACACTGTTTGAAAAGTCATTAAAACACAAAATTAGATGAACAATGCTGATAATGTAATAGCTCAGAAAAATAAAAATGGATACTATAAAACCCAAATCAATTTATAGTTGTAGCTTCAGATTCAAACACCTAGGCACAACACAGAAAGCACTTGAAAAGCAATGCAGACTATATGCACTGCAGCTTTAAAAATGCCTTCAATTAATAGCTTTAACTTCAGAATCAGAGCAAGCAAAAACAGATCAAAATGTCAAGCAGCACAGACTTTTTTGTAGGGGGGGTAAAGGAGTAACTTTTTGGAGATAAGCCATTTGTTAAGTAGGAGTAGATGTGTTTAAGGTAGATTTTGTATGGTTGGTGACAGATGAATAATCTATCAATAATCCTAATAAGTGTTCTAAAGACAACCACAAAGCATTCTATAGCTATGTCAAGAATATGAATGGCAACACTCAGATCTGCTCTGAGTTACAGCACAATGGCACTAAATATACAGACCCAACTGATATTGCCAACATCCTGGCAGATAGGTTCAGTGCTAACTTTACCCCCCTCTCACCCCCTAAAGAGCCCATCTCTATATCGGAAGAATGCAAAGTTCCTGTAATCACGGCTGCACAGGTAAAAACCACACTCTCCAAAGCCAAGAACACATCATCCATGGGACCAGACAACATCCCAGGCTGCGTTCTACACGAACTGCAGAACGAACTGGCACCCCACCTAAGTACCATGTTCAATCATAGCCTCACCTCAGGCTTTGTGCCTGCTGAATGGTGCACAGCAATGGTTATCCCACTCCACAAGGGGGGAGCCACCACGGACCCCGGGAACTACCGCCCCATTAGCCTGACGAGCCTGGTCTGCAAGGCCATGGAACGTATCATCATGGAACTTATAAACAAAGACATTGGTAATCGCCAAACTCTGGATCCCACCCAGTTTGGGTTTGTAAAAGGCAGATCATGTCTCCTAAACCCGATAGACTTCTTTGAAGCAGTCACCAAGGCCGTAGACAAGGGTAAGGTGGTTCACACAGCCTATCTAGATCATGCCAAGGCTTTTGACACCATCCCCCACTCTGGAATTATAGATAAACTCACTAAACTAGGTATAAATCCCTATGTCACAAGATGAGTTGCCAACTGGCTCACTGACAGAACCCACACTGTCAAAGTAGCAGACTCCAAATCCGACTTCAGACCAGTGACAAGTGGAGTACCACAGGGTTCAGTCCTGGGTCCTCTCCTGTTTGGCATCTACTTCTCTGAAGTACAGGCTAACACAGAAGGTCTTTGGATAATGAAGTTCGCAGATGACTGCAAACTAGGAGCCATAATCGAAACTCCTAACGATGTGGACATCCTACAAAAGGGCCTCACTGAGACAGGTGCCTGGTGTCAAAGCCATGGCCTCAAGCTCAATGCCAAAAAGTGCATTGTCATCCCCTTTGGTAAAAACTCTGTACCCATGAACTACAACATAGGCGGTAGTATACTTAACACCGAAAGTGTGATAAGGGACCTTGGGACACAGGGGGACAGTAGTCTCTCCTTTGATAATCACATCACCACAGTAGTCAGGAAATCCTTCTATGTGGCACACCTCATTACAAAAGGTTTCTCATCCAGAAAAAAAGAGGTCATTGTTCCCCTCTACTCATGACTCATTAGACCCATTATAGAGTACAATGCCCCTTTTGGTATGTACCTCACAAGACATCTCCAACAACTGGAAAGGTCACAGAAATACCTCACAAAGAGGATTACTGGCCTCAAACAGATGCCCTATGCTGACCATCTCAGAAAACTCCAGCTTTACTCCATCGCATATCGCTTACTCAGAGGTGATCTCTGCCTAACATACAAAGCTATGTCAAACCAAGATCTGTTGGACATGCTCCACTTAAAGAAATCCCAATCCCTCCGAGCTACACGCTCTAGGGACCTAAACCTTGTCACCACAATAAACAGAACATGCCAGAGGGATAGATTCCTGTCCCAGAGACTTCCCATACTCTGGAATAAACTACCTATCTATATCAAACAAAGCTCCTCATTAGCACTCTTCAAGAAAAGTCTTGATGATTGGATGGGAAATAGGAAATTCACCCCGGGAATCACCTCTGTGGCTCTGCTCGACAGTGGCACAGGAAAATAATTTTCTTGGGTGGCAAAAGCCAGGGTACCTTTTTGGCTGGGCTTGTATAGGCCCCAGGGTCGATAGCCTAGTACCTACCTATGAACCTATGAACCTATCCTATCATTTCCATATAAGAGGAGTTGAAGGTAAGGTAACTTAAGGGCTAGTTTGTTTATAAGAATGGTTAAAAGTTGAAGGGCTGAGTTGACCCTTGTGGGACTACAGAATGTGTATATGCACTTTCTGAGACAGAGGTGCCAATTTCAATCCAGAATGTTCTGTTAGCAAAGAAGAATTTGAACTACTTAAAGGCATCAAGACAGATACCAATGTCAAGAAGATGAAGTAGTAAGACTGATTGGTCAACCAACCTTATAAACCAAGTGAAATGTTAACATTCACAATGTGCAATAACCTTTGCAGTTACTAATATATAATTTCAACATTTTTAATAATAATAATATGCAGTGTGCAGTCACAGTATCAGTTAGGGTCATGGAAACAAAATAAATAAAATAGATATGTTTTGTAAATGCTGTTTGAAAAGTGGCCACTGACTGTTGGCTCAAGTCAATGAAGAAAATAGTCGTGGAGGTCAGTTCACTGCATGTTTGATTTAGCAACATAGTCTCTGATGCATGGTGCAGCTGGCTGGAGAGTTATCATATATATGACGTGTGACCCAGAACTGTGCGCCCTGCATGTCTGAAAAACAATTAGCAATTTAAACAAAATTACTGAATTCCAAAAGTCATGGTTACAATGTCAAAATGTTTCTGGAGGGGGTGTTTTGAACCCCTCCTCTTCCTTGATGGGGGATGGCACCCCCACATCCTTGCTAGTTACATATAGTAATCCACAGTTGCAGTAGCTAATTACTCTCAGGTATCACAGCATCAGATTTAATACACATTCCTGCACACTTGCAATTGCGGTTGCCCCTTTCCCATGATCACAGTTACATTTCTTGGAACTTCAAAAGGCACTCCATAAAGAGTGATTCTTTTTACTCAAACCACCTTCAAAGATAAATTTATTAACTCGAATGGAAGTTTTTGAGTTTATTTGGAAGCCTTCACTACAGTCCCCAGTACATGCAAGGTCATATGCAATGGATTGGAGAAAGGCACCATACCAGTCTTAAAATAATTAAAGTTAGGTCGATATTGTCTTAAGGATCCAAATCAGCCATCCATAATGTGTGAGTGCGACTAATGTTATAAGATAAGTAGAATAACCCTGAATAATGGGAAGCTTTAAAAAAACTTATAATAAAATCATTTATTTAGATCAGCTCGTCAAATTGTCATATGTCTTATTTCAGAAGGAAGCAGTTACCTTATAAACCAAGTGAAATGTTAATATTCACAGAGTGCAATAATCTTTGCAGTTACGAATATATAATTTTAAAATTTTTAATAATAATGTGCAATCACAATATCAGTTAGAGTCATCACTTTTCCAGTCTAAGACAAAACAATTATCAATAGTAAATATATATATATTTTAAGGAGGAAAGGGTAATGCATAGAGTGTGTGATGCCCATATATGTTGGCACAAAGCATCCCAGTTTAGCTGGTAATAATTAGGAACCAAACAAATAGCCATAGTCACTAGCAGCTTGATGTGTTTGAATTATTTAATGTTTTTTGTTCTTGTTTATTTTAAAATCCATAAAGAAATCCTATAGCTGGGGAAAAATCAGCTTCTCAGCCACAATTCAGCTTTGGAAAGACCTACTGAGAGTCGTTAGAAGAGCTGGGACAATAGAGCTTAAATACTGAGTTCTTTATGTGTATTGAATATAATAGCACCCTAAAGGTATATGGTTCTATTTGTTTTTAGATATAAAACATCCACTATGCCAGGTATGCTATTCACTGCCCTTGTTGTCTGAACATGTTCCTCATCATATGCATAATATTCACTTCAGAGTATTCTGTCTATAGCAAATAACATAATACATTTCTCCAGACCACTTACATGTCTGGAGAAGCAGATCTTTTGTTAAAATATTTTTTGTGTGGAAGCTGGCCCCTGTCCATATGCTGCCAGAACAGTCAGTCCCAAGGGGCTTGGATTATTCTTATTTATGCAAAACATTTTTCTCATTAAATGTAAACATAGCTGTTTTAAAGCCAGCATGGTACCTGGAAAAGTATCAAATGCTGTTATGATGGGCATTCAGTAAAACCACCCCCTCCTCCACACAGTTTACCTGTCAGAGAGACAGCATGTTTCCACAAATACTGCCTACTAACCCCCAGGCCACTTCTGCACTCCTAAAGCTTGCATGTGATGAAAGGAGACAGCCTCCATCTGTGCCAGCAGCAGACATGATCTTTAAAAGCCCATAAATCCCCCAGCTACATGATCAAATCAACAAGTAGCAACAAAAATGAACATTTTCCTGAACACCTGGGAACACACTGCATCCCAGTTATTGTTTCAGCTCATTCATTTTTTGTTCTATTGATTTTCTGTTTGTGACAGTTTTAAGCAGTGGGGCAGCAACGTTTCTTTAAGAAGGAAGATTAAATACCAGGGTTATATCTTAACTGCATGGGAGGGATCCCAGGTGCCGGGAAGCTGTCTGCAAAGTCAAAGAAGAAATCTCCCACTGCTGTCAGACCCACACTGCTGTATTGCATTAACACAGTTTATCAGAATGACATCTGTGTTCTAAAGACTACCTGAATCATGCATGATAACAACTGTAGGATTTCTTCCTTTCAGCACATTGGTTGTTTAGCATATAACTGACAGACTAACTAATGTCTAACTGTATATATATATATATATATATATATATATATATATATATATATATATATATATATATTAACAATAACATCTGGACCTTTACATCCTTTCATCACTTCTGCATTCAATAACAACATTGTAAATGAATGCTAAATACATAGTCAGTATAATTTTTCCTCGTACATTTTCATCTCAGTTTTTGAAACACAACTTAAACAGTATGACATATTTTTTGTTTCTTAAGGGATATATAAAATAAATTTTGAGTTAAACACATCAATATTTGTGCAGTGACTGAGACCTGGTTCAAGGCTCAAGAGAGCACCCCAGCGATTCAGGCTACAATTCATACCACACATTTCGGCCACAAAACCTGGACCAAAATAACAAGGGAGGTGGCATATCCATATTCATCAAGGATAACCACACCTCCAGACTAGTTGCAAAGTACAATGCCTCAGAGATCATCCAAGTACAACTGACAATAGGCAAAACTGAAATCCAGATTGTAGCTTGCTACAGACCACCTTCCCTGCCCAAGACCCCCACTCCTTGTTCCTAAAGGTACTGGAAAACATGAGAGTCCAACCAAACACCATAATACTGGGTGACTTCAATTACCCAAATATCAACTGGGAAAATTAAACAAGCACAAATACCTTTGCCCAATGCTTCCTGTAACATATTAACCTAAATTCCCTGGACCAGCTTATCAACACCCCCACAAGGGGCAACAATATACTGGACCTGGTCATCACCAACATGGAGGACAAATGCTCCATACCTGAAGTAAATTCCTTGTTGGTTAGATCAGACCATAAACTCATCACCCTCGATATCCACATACCACCCCCCCCCCAAGGAAACCACAATGAAAAACTTCTCCAAAGCAAACTTTATGCTACTTAAGACAGAGGTGGAAAACTTTGTTACTCCCATGCAGAATGACAACTTAGATGAATCTGCTGTAACCTACACAGAAGCACTCTACAAGCATTTGCATGAGTGCATGGACCGTGCTATCCCAGACAAAACCAAGAGCCATTCCTCCAAAAAAAGAAAGCCAGTCTGGTGAACCCTGGCCATAAACAAGCTCTATAATAGAAGGAAGAAATTATTACAAAAAAGAGTAAAAACCCAGGAAGGGAAGAGCTCCCTGACCAACCACAGCAAAAAGCTGAGATTCCTTATTAAATCCTCAAAGGCGATCTTTGAAAGAAAAATTGCAATGGACACCAAGGACAACCACAAAGCATTTTTTACTATGTCAAGAACCTAAATGGCAACTCTCAGATCTGCTCTGAGCTCCAACATAATGGTTCAAAATTCACAGAACCAACTGATATCGCCAGTATACTGACAGATAAGTTCAGTGCAAACTTTACCCCTCCCTCACCCCCTAAAGGACCCATAACTATACCAGAAGATTGTGCTGCCCCCATAATCTCAGACACCCAGGTGAGAACGGCACTTTCTAAAGCAAAAAACACAGCATCCATGGGACCAGACAGCATCCCAGGCTGCATGATACATGAACTCCAAAACAAACTAATCCCTCACCTAAGTGCCATGTTCAACCACAGCCTCGCCTCAGGCTATGTGCCCACTGAGTGGCGCATGGCAATGGTCATCCTGCTCCACAAGGGAGGAGCCACCACTGACCCCAGGAATTATCGCCCCATCAGCCTGACGAGCCTCGTCTGCAAGGCCATGGAGTGCATTGTCATGGAACTCATAAACAACAACACTGGGAACCTACAGGCCCTGGACCCCACTCAGTTTGGTTTCATAAAGGGCAAGTCATGTCTTCTAAACCTGGTTGACTTCTTTGAGACAGTCAACAAGCCAATTGCTGAGGGAAAGGTGGTCTACATGGCATACCTTGACCTTGCGAAAGCATTTGATACCATTCCCCACTCAGGAATTATAGACAAACTCACTAACCTAAATATAAACCCCTACATTACAAGATGGGTTGCTAACTGGCTCATGGACAGAACCCATACAGTGAAAATAGAAAATGCTAGGTCTGACTTCAAACCAGTGACAAGTGGAGTACCCCAGGGCTCAGTCATGGGACCTCTCCTGTTCA
Source organism: Protopterus annectens (assembly GCF_019279795.1). Taxonomy (NCBI): domain Eukaryota; kingdom Metazoa; phylum Chordata; order Ceratodontiformes; family Protopteridae; genus Protopterus; species Protopterus annectens. The sequence goes on from NC_056741.1 coordinate 1,048,354,632, forward strand.
GTATTTACTTCTCCGAGGTACAAGAAAACACAGGGGACTATGGCTAAGAAAGTTTGCAGATGACTGCAAACTAGGTGCCATAACTGAGATTCCTACTGACGTAGATATCCTTCAAAAGGGTTTCACTGAAACAGATACATGGTGGCAAAATCATGGCCTTAAGTTAAATGCCAAAAAGTGCATTGTCATCCCCTTCTAGAAAAATCAAGTACCTATGAATTACCACATAGGTGGCAGCTCACTTAACACAGAGAGTATTATAAGAGACCTAGGGACCCAGGTGGACAGTAACCTCTCCTTCGATAACCACACAGCTAAGGTGGTTAGAAAATCCTTCTACATGGCCCCCCTTATCACAAAGAGGTTTGCATCTAGAAAAAAGGAAGTTATTGTCCTCCTCTACTCATCACTCATTAGACCCATTGTTGAGTACAATGCCCCATTTGGGATGTACCTTACTAGACACCTGCAGCAACTGGAGAGGCCTCAAAAATACCTCGCCAAGAGGATAATGGGCCTAAAACAGTTGCCCTATGCCACCAGGCTAACAAAAACGTCAACTGTACTCAGTTGCATACCGACTACTCAGAGGTGATCTCTGCCTGACATACAAGGCTATGTCAAACCCCGAATTGTTGGAAATGCTCTACCTAAGGAAAACCCGATCTACCTGAGACACACGCTCTAGGGACCTTAACCTGACCTCTACAACAAACAGGACTTGTTGGAGGGACAAATTTGTGTCCCAGAGACTCCCCCTGCTCTGGAATAAGGTCCCCATAATTGTGAGACAGAGCTCCTCATTAGCGCTCTTCAAGAAGAATCTTGATGAGTGGATGGGGAACAAGAAATCCACCCCGGGAATCACTTAAACAGCCCTGCTTGACAGAGGCACAGGTAACTAAATCACATGGGAGGCACAAGCCGAAACATTTTGCCTAGGCTTAATTATGCCCTAGGGCCAATAGCCTAGTACCTTCCTATGAACCTATGAACCTATGAATGTCGCACCAGTGGTTCAGAAACTAAGCTCCGCTATTTTCTTTTTTTCTATCTTTTTTTTACATATTTGTATTCTAAAAAAATAATTAAAAAATGATCACTTTTACAATAGCTTAAACTAAGATTAAAAAGCAGAGAGACTAAGTAATGAATGGAGTAGGAAGGCCAGAAATATAGGGAAGGGGGATCAGACACAAAATTAAAACACACACACACTAGGAGAATTCAACAGTAATAAAAATGAAATAATGTTCATCTTTCCAGGAATTATGACTTTATCATAGCAACTATCTTATAAAAGTGTTATTTAATGTTAACAAGTCAAGAGTCAACAAACATGAACCACCTGTCCTATCAGGAAAATTATGTATAGGACTTGCCTTCCAGTTCGCAGAACCTTATTTGCAACTGTTGCTGGTTGCATCTCAATTCCCTTCTTAAAAGATAACAAATTCACTTTCAACATATATCTTAATAAGTATACACCCAGAATGCGTGATAGATTTGTCCCCCACCAATCTCATGAATGAATTGCTCAGTATTAAGCAACCATACTTAAATGTTTTTATAATTCTGGCAACAATGAGCCAGTCCAGCTTACTCTTCCCCTAATGTCAGCACGAGAGATAGTACTCAATCCTTGCTTATAAAAATGTAAAGGAATACAAAGTACGCCATTTCATATCTTGCACTGGATATTATGTCTGTATGTGAAATCAAATAAACTTTGGTTATATGAAGTTATAAAACATATAAAGCTTCTCCCAGTTCTGTATGATTCTTATAGATGCTAAATTTTCCCATCTATATCTATTAATATAGAAATTTCTTGCTCCTATATATAAATTCAATATATTCCTCAGGGTGTTTAACATGCATAGTCATGGAGTAAAATAATATATCTTGTGCTATCTGAAAATTTGATGATATCAGCAAAACAATTTCTTGTGTCAAAGTGTTCTGGTATGCATTTGAATTACTTGAGTCCTGTAGTACTGTTGCTAAATCCCACATCCCATATTAATTTCTATCCAAGAAAACATATCCACTATTTTCAACATTAGCTACAGGATCAGATTAAAAAAAAAAAATCCTTCTATATGTAAGCAATAATCCACGACTGTGCATGGGTATATCAGGATTTACCCACAGTTTGTGTGGTTTGATCACGAGGGTGAAGCCCAAGTGATTAACTAAAGCCAACCGTGGGTAAATCCTGATGAACCCACAAACAGGCATTGATTATTACTGTTATATAATTACATTATACCCATGCTCAGTCATGGATTATTAGTATTATGCAATTACTTTATACCCATGCTCAGCCATGGATTAGTACTATTATACAATTACTTTATACCCATGCTCAGTCATGGATTATACAATTACTTTATACCCCTGCTCAGTCGTGAATTATTACTATTATACAATTACTTTATACCCATGCTCAGTCATGATTATTACTATTTTACCATTACTTTATAGCCATGCTCAAGTCATGGATTATACAATTACTTTATAGCCCTGCTCAGTCGTGGATTATTAGTATTATGCAATTACTTTATACCCATGCTCAGCCATGGATTAGTACTATTATAGCAATAACCCACGCCTGGGTGTGGGTAATGCTAAATTTACCCACGGTTGGCGTGGTTTTGTCCCGAGGGCGAAGCCCGAGGGACCAAACAAAGCCAACCGTGGGTAAATTTAGCATTACCCACACCCAGAAGTGGGTTATTGCTATTATACCATGACATTATTTAAGAAAAGAAACTGTTACTTTTCTTAAATAATGGCATAGTATAATGCCTGTTTACTGCCCTTCCGCAGATGTCTGGCATCCGCGGCAGTTCTGATGTACTGCGCCCGCGCAGTACATCAGAGTTGTATAAAGCAACGGAGAAATCAAGATCTCCGTTGCTTTTTAGTCTCGCTATGTTAAATGAGTTTAACATAGCGAGACAGTTTTAAAATAAGCAACGGACATCTCCGTTGCTTATTTTAAAACTGTCTCGCTATGTTAAACTCATTTAACATAGCGAGACACAAAAAAAAAAGCAACGGAGATCTTGCTTTCTCCGTTGCTTTTTTTAAAACACTGTCTCGCTATGTTAAATGGGTTTAACATAGCGAGACAGTGTTTTTAAAAAACGAGTTATACTAAGGGAAAAAAGTCCGGGGGACCGGACCTTTTTCCATTAGTATAACTCGATTTACAACGGGCACGCTGGCCAATCAGCGTGCACGTTTCGGGGGGGTCATGGTATAATATACAATTACTTTATACCCATGCTCAGTCATGGATTATACAATTACTTTATAGCCCTGCTCAGTCATGGATTATTACTATTATACAATTACTTTATACCCATGCTCAGTCATGATTATTACTATTTTACAATTACTTTATAGCCATGCTCAAGTCATGGATTATATAATTACTTTATAGCCCTGCTCAGTCATGGATTATTACTATTATACAATTACTTTATACACATGCTCAGTCATGGATTATACAATTACTTTATAGCCCTGCTCAGTCGTGGATTATTACTATTATACAATTACTATATACCCAAGCTCAGTCATGGATTATTACTATTGTACAATTACTTTATATCCATGCTCAGTCATGGATTATACAATTACTTTATACCCCTGCTAAGTCGTGAATTATTACTATTATACAATTACTTTATACCCATGCTCAGTCATGATTATTACTATTTTACAATTACTTTATAGCCATGCTCAGTCATGGATTATACAATTACTTTATAGCCCTGCTCAGTCGTGGATTATTACTATTATACAATTACTTTATAGCCATGCTCAGTCATGGATTATACAATTACTTTATAGCCCTGCTCAGTCATGGATTATTACTATTATACAATTACTTTATACCCATGCTCAGTCGTGGATTATTACTATTGTACAATTACTTTATACCCATGCTCAGTCATGGATTATTATTATTATGCAATTACTTTATTTAAAACAGAAATTGCTTACCTTTCTTCAATAATGTATTTGTATAAGGAGACTTCATTCTTCCTCTGTGTTTCCTTCCCTATACTGATATAATGCATGTGTGTATGGGCCTTATGTTCCCATGTCTGCACAGTACATTAGTGCAGGAGAAGCAATAGAGAAACACAATCTCAATATTATTTAGTACTTTGACAAAAATATTGTGATCATGGTTTAGAAAGGATATGTTCAGCTGGACTTGCCTTCATTTTAATTACAATTGTTCAACCTTCTGTCATACGAGGGAGTATCTCATAGACTATCATTATCATGTAATTTTCTAACTTAGGATGGTTAATCTATAAATCCAAAAAAATATAAACACATTTCCACTATCCATCCATCAAGCCCTAGTAGCTTGCCCTTTTAAAAAGAATTCAAGACATTGTATATATGTCCTTTTTAGTACAACGCAAACATAGCTGTCAAACTCTTAGGGCAAGAGATCTGGAAAAGTCATAAATAATGAGAGGACAAAGGCCCAAAATACAGACATTTTTTAAATATTGCTCTTACAATCTTAGAAAGTTGATAGAATAACAGGTTTTGCATTCAAATGAATTTTCTGAAGAGTGTGAAGTCTGAATCTCAAATGTCTGTCATTAATTTCTGACTTCATTCCTCAAAGATTTGGCAATGATTTCCCAGAAAACCACAGTTTTATTAGTAACAGAGCAAGCATCTGGACATTCTGCAAAAATCTATACAGTTGAGTGGTATAAAGGCAAATATTGAGGATCTACATGTAAAGGAAAGGATCCCCTTACCATGCTTTTAGTTTTTTACAGTCTTGTTCATATCTTGTACTATAAAAAATAGTATCAAATTACATATAGCTATTCATAGACCCTCATGGATTTAATAAATTCCTATTCTATTCTTTGATTTGTCATATGTGGTTACTGGCCTTTTTTGCTTTTATTTTATTTGCAAGAGGTTTACCAGTTTGATTTATTCACAATGACCTCATATGTTTTTCCTTTGTTTTACCCTGAGTGTCTTGATGTTCCTTTAAAATTTTCTTTTTTAATCAATAAATCTTTCCATACTAGGTAATATTTACTTTAATGTACTTGCAATAGTATACAATTAATTTTGTCTAGTCTTCCGTTTCTTTCAATGGCTGGTCTAAAACCTTTTGATTTTCATTTCAAGTCTCAACATTATGTCATAAATAAACATTCTGATGCTTTTCATATACATATCAAGGAAGAAGGGTGCATTAACTTCATGTTAAAAAATTGTGTTATTTATTTATTGACATAGTTTGTGATGCCATTTTTATTTAAGTGTACATGTTATAGTTTTCCTAGGCAGATATCCCATTGTAAATATTACATATCCACCAAAATGTGATCTGACAAATGGAAAAACAGTAAATATAATTGTGGTGAAATAACAACAGTTCTTCAGAAATCATGCAAATAACAATTGTAATAAATAGTTTTGTCTTATCAGAAAGTATTCCAGGGATTCAGAAATGACACATCCAAGATCATAGCAAAACCGGCACTGTTAACTGGGATTGTGCAGTGAGTTTAGAGACTCATTAGCAACACACGTGGCCAGGTAAGTTTGCATGAATGTCAAGCTGCTCCTCACTGTAGCTGCAGTAGGGGACCATAGGAAATAGGAATATTGTGATGGGCCCAGCTGCAGTTATAGTGAAATAAAAGCAGCCATAGTATCATTCAGCAAGCACTGGCTTCATGGTTAACTATCATAAAACTGCACCCACAGTTGGATATGATACTTATGTGCTGATAACATTTTTTAGGAAAGTATGCCTAAGGGAGTACAGTAAAGGAAGTAGTAGGGCCACAAAATAAACCTATAATATAGACAAGACTGTAAAGGGAAGGGTGACACATTTTGGGATGTAGAAGGTAATGGAGAAGGTCTTAACTGACATACTTACAGATAACAATTCAAAGTAATTGAAGTAAAAAAAAAAACCGGCATGGTAGGAAGGTTACAGAAAGTAACATGATTTATCAACAAAAACCCATTGTGGCATCAGCAGAGTTGTAGCAATGTACTTGTACTATAATGCAAATGTCATGAAAATATTAGCCATACAGTGTTGAAGGGATTTGAACCCACAACTCTCTTTACTGACCTTCTACCAAGCACTTAATTTGCAAGCTGAGTCATGGAAGCAGCTACACTGAAAGCATCAGTGAAGCACCTGGAAGGGAATTTGACTGTTAAACATTTGCAGAATGGAAGTATAAAAGTCACAAAAAGCATTCGACCATGAGAGGCAATGAACCTTCATCTTTCTTCATTTCCACTTTACAAATCACTTAATTTACAAGCTGAGTCATAGAAGCAGTCATATCAAAGGCACCTGCTTTACAATATTTCATATTTGCACATGACGCACAGTTCATTTGTTTGACTGATGGCAGCCGAGGACCGTTTATGTAGTAGATGACAATGAGTGGACTTAGTCATTGCTATGTAATAAGCAATGTCATTCCTGTTTGGTTGTTTATAGGCATTGATAGCATTCTTCATGATCTGTACAATTACAAAAATATGAGATTTAGAAACCAATATTGGCATGTGTGCGGTGTGTTTCTCTATTTTTTGACACGACTAAGGTTGGAGATGGTACGATTGGAGAGAGATTAAAAAGGGAAGCAAGGGGCAGGTAGAATGGAATATAAGGTGAGCAAATTAGGAATAAGCAGCATGGAGAAGAGAAAGGAAAGAAATGTTTTATTTTTGTGGAAAAGGTGCCCATTTTATATTTATAAAATGAATAAATTGGGAAGGATGGAAGGAAGGATAGAAGGAATGAAGGAAGGAAGGGAATTAAGAGGAAGGTAAGAGGGTTAGGTTAAGTATCAGGGGAAGACAGGCATGTCTGAAAGGGTGTGTGGCAACCCAAACAGGGAGAGGGAACACAATGGTGAAGGAGACATCAGACTTACAGATGAAAGACAATGGTTAGCAGAAGTCTGAATGACTATCAAGGGAGGGCACATGTACAAAGGGACACAAATACCAGGTTGGGGGATAGGATGTAATGCAGTCTCTGCCAGTTGAGTGCCAGTTGGAGATTACTTGTCACCCTGGGTTTGGTCACAGATAGTGGAGGCAATACTGATCAGGAATGTGACTTAATTACTACTTTGTACATCTAACCTCCTGTGTATAATATACCCCACAATTTCTACCATCTGCTGATGGGTGACAAAGATATTAACACTTGCACTGCTACTAGTGGGTACAACTGTATCACCATCCAGTGCATGGCTACCTGAAGCAGGTGGTACAGGTAGGCCAGGAGGTGTTGAGGCAACTCCAGCAGGTTGAGGCACATGTTTTGTGGAGAGTATCTGGGCCTTGGCAGTCAGATGAGGGGAAGTCATTGTGCTACTGTAAATAATATAAAAGAAAAGCAGAAAAACAAAATAATAAAGAAAATCAGTGTATGTTAAGAGAGAGAGAGAATAGCAAGGAGGGGTAACAAAGGCAATGAAAACAACAATTATTTTTATGCTGAGTATGATATAGTTAGACACAAAATACTCATGAGACTGAAAAACACTTATTAATTTAATAAGGCTGTTAGTATACAGAGCTGAGGGGGAACCTGAACTAACAACTATCATCAAGTGCAGAATGACAGATAGAAGATTAAAAGTGATGAGCTATTTAGACAGACCAAAAGGTGTCTGTAATCCGAGATACAGTACACCTAACCGTCGAAAGCTTACAATAGCGAATGGCCACATAATCGAATTCTTCTTTCCTCGGGAAAGAATTCGAGTGGCCATCTGGAAACAAAATAAACAAACACCCCCCCCCAAGTAAATATACCAACTCTGAGATCACTCTACATTTGGGAAAGGGCAGATCCCCGATAATGGGCATGCAAATTCTTTCCCGAGGAAAGAATTCGATAATGTGGCCATTCGCTATTGTAAGATTTTGACGCTTAGGTGTCGATGTATAAGTATTCAACAACCGAAGCTGTCGACCATACAATATATATATATATATATATATATATATATATATATATATATATATATATATATATATATATATATATATATATATATATATATATAGTTCCCTATCAGAAGCCTGAAACACTATAAGCCTGAAAATCAAAATCCTGAAACCAAAAGCCTGAAAACTCAAAATCCTGAAAACCAAAATCCTGAAACTCAAAATCCTGAAAACACAAATAATGCTAATATGCATAACAAATACACTAATATCTACCGACTGACCTTAACCCTAACCCTAACCCTAAGGTCCGTCACTATCGCACACTCACATAACCCGCGCCCTAACCCTAACTCACTTAAACCGCCCCTAACCCTAATTTTTGTCACTATTGCATACATGCCTAACCTGCGCCCTAACCCTAACTCACTTATACCGCCCCTAACCCTAACATAAAACCAACCGCACACTTACCTGAACCCAACGCATGACCTAACACCACAGGGCTAACAATAGCAAAGCCACAATGACGTCAGTATGTCTATTTTGTGTTTTCAGGATTTTGAGTTTCAGGATTTTGGGTTTTCAGGATTTTGAGTTTTCAGGCTTTTGGTTTCAGGATTTTGATTTTCAGGCTTATAGTGTTTCAGGCTTCTGATAGGGAACCATCTATATATATATATATATATATATATATATATATATATATATAGATATAAATAGATAGCTATAGATAGATAGATATAGATATAGATATAAAGAAAGCATGCAGTTCACGCATACATTCTACTCACCAATGATATACAAAGAAAACAACTTTCTATTTTATATTGAAAAATGTCCACTCAACTAATTATGCTGATCCTACACGTTTTCCCTGTGTAATGCTGCACTTATAAATAAAGAAATAGAAAAATATACGTTATAGATTTTTCATGATAACACAACTGGGGGGGGGGTGTGAACCCACAGGTATCCTCATAATGTGAGAGCAGGACGTTACTTTGAGCTATGGCAGTAATGACAGTAGTATCACTATTTATGAAAGTTTAATATTTTTGGAATGAATCTCTACTGATATTGATATTAAAGCAAGACATTATAAACTTCTCTTATGTGCCCCAATTTTCTCATGTGCAACTTCCTATTCCTTTCTATAGCTCCAGGGGCCATTTACACTAGAAGATCGGTGTGTAATATATCTGCATAGCATGCCGTGTCAGTTTATAGGTGGTAGCTAATGTAAGAGGTCCATTTGCACTGTATAGGTGGCACCTCTTGACATGTCTGATGAAGCGTTCTAACTGAACATGAAACCACTTACAGATTTTTGGATGTGTTTTGCTATGCTGCTTGATTAAACTTAGAAATTTCCTGAGCCGTGGTGATACCTTGCAGTTTATATATGAAGAATTATACAGTTCAATAGCCAGTTTGACAGCACACAAGCAATAAGAATGTAATGCTTTTAGTTATATTTGTTGTTGGGAAGGCTGAGGAAAGATGTTGAATAGGGATAAGAGGAGTCACTTGAATGGTAAACTTATTCAACAATGGGATGTTTTCTCCCATGAAGGGAATGATTGGTTGTTTATATTTTGAAAACCACTTTTTATCTGTACCTTTTAAATGGATGTCTATGCAATGCATTTATAACATACATGAAATGAATGGTAAAAAGTTTTCAGCACACATACAAGGTTATGTACAAACACAAAAACAGGACAATGGTTAAATACATAGGTATAGTTAGTCCAACTGTGAAATGCATCTCTATCAATGTTAATGGCTTAAATAACAGCTGTAAAAGAGGAAGTTACAAAGATATCCTAAGCTATGTAAACCACAAGTAGTATTTTTACAAGAAACACATCTTATACAGCAAGACAATAAGGTTAATATGCATAATTACACATTACTAGCAAGTTCAGAATATAATAAAAAATCAAAGAGGTGTAGCAATATTATGGAGAAAGACTTCCTTGATGCCCAAGATACAGTCAATGATAACTCAGGAATGTTTTGTTTAGTGTCAGTATTAATAAATGGTTTGACTTATACCCTGGTAAACAACTACTGGATACCAGGGCTGGGTGTCAGGGCAGCCAAACAATATTTAGAGAACATAATACAACATTCCAAAGGTAATACAATAATTGCAGGAGATTTTAATTCAATAATGAAAGAAGAGGACACAAATGCTAAAAACACACACAAGAAATCTCCACTATCAAAATTACTTACAGAGTTTACTGACTCATATAACTTAAAAGACATTAACACATACGCTGAACAAGATTCATTGATATTCATACATTACTCACATAGGCATAACACCTTTTCCAGAATAGATGGAGTGTATATAACAAAAGATCTTACCACAAAAATAACCAAGTCAAAACAATCACCTACCCCTTCTCAGACCATAATGCAATAAGTTTTGGAATAGATTTTAACTTTAAGAGAAAACTTGCAATCATACGAATTCCAGTCTATATAGCAAACTTTAAGGAGTTTAAACAATACTGTACTGCAGAGATACAAACATTTTTAGATTTAAACCTCACAGACGTGGTAGCAGACATGTATATATGGGATGCAATGAAAGCATATTTATATGGGAAGCAGTTGTCTGGTATAAAAACAAACAAAAGCAATGGAATAAGGAACTGGCAGAACTACAACCTGAAATAGACAAAATTAAATTAGATATTTATAAAGTCAACTTAGCTTCAGAAAAAGAATTAGAAGACCTCAACAAAAAATACTTAAGAGATATTGAACCATAAAACAATGATTAATCTAGAGAAGGTCAAACTATGCACTTACTCTATGAATCCCCCCAAAAAACAAAGGACAATAGCTAACAAGACGAAAAGAATGATAAAGGCAAATCAGATAAAATAAATATACAATGTAGACAAAAAGAAAAGTATCAGACTTAGAAGGACTTCTAGGAGTCTTTAGAGTGTATTTTAATAAACTCAATAGTCAAGAAAATAAAGTAAAATCAAGTGAAGCACTTAGAAAATTCCTTAAGGAAAATATAAGACTAAGACTATCAGATGAACATAGAAAAATAATAAAGATATAACTATGGCAGAAGTTAAAGCACAGATCAAGAAACTAAAATTAAGCAAAGCCCCAGGTAATGATAATATGATACCAGAGATGATTAAACTAATATCTAATAAGGCATTAAATCTATCGCTAAGTGTGTTCACATCACTTAAAGAAGGTAATTAATGCCCTCCTTCTTGGTAATACACTCAAGTATCACCAATTGTGAAACAAGATAAAAAAACCTGATGAGTGTACCTCATATAGACCCATAAGTTTATTAAATATAGATTATAAAATATTTATGAAAGTTCATGCAAACAGAATAAAACAAATATTGCTGTTATTGATAGAGAATGATCAAACAGGATTCATTAAAAACAGAAATACATATGACAATATAAAATAATTTTGTCCCTTACTGATTTCATAGACAAAACAAAAAATAAAATGAATGTCATTTGCTTAGATATTAACAGTGCATTTGATTCCATGAATTAGGGTTACCTTTGGCTTGCACTGGTGAAGTATGCATTTTCGAAAAATTTTACCTTACTAATAAAGTCTCTTTATGATAAATCTTCGGCGTGCATAAAAATAGGATCCTGTTTGTCAGACCCTATTACCATTACAAAAGGTATAAAACAGGGTTTTCCACTTTCTCCTTTGTTATTTGCATCAATAATAGAACCATTAGCAAATTTCATACATGCAAACCCAAACATTGAAGGAATTCAACTAGATACTGACCTTGAGTTAAAGGTTCAAATATTTGCAGATGACATTTTATTGACTTTAAAAGAAGATAATAACACACTAAAAGAACTATGGAAAGCAACAGAACAGTTTAAGTTTTCTGGACTATCATTTAATGAAAATAAAACCAAAATGTTACTAATAAATATGAACAAAGAAGCATTAAATAAAAAAAATATCATAAATATCTGCCTAGAACTGATACAATCAAATACTTAGGAGCTAAAATTACAAATGACATAGCTACAACAGTGCAACTAAACTAAAAAGAGATTTTGGATAATATCAAAGAACTCATACAAAAATGGAATAAGCTATTTTTTACCATGGACGAAAGACTATATATAATTAAAATTATTATATTCCCCAAAATTCTATATATTACGCAAGTTTGCTCCACCTAAATCATATTTAAAAAATGTGAAGGGTTAATAATGAAATTCTTATGGTACCCTAAAAAACCTTGAGTACCCCTAAGACATCATTTTGACAAATGGGAAGAAGGTGGAATAGGTTTACCAGATTTAGAAGGATATATACAATCATCAGCTTTAAAAACTGTTTCTCTATGGTTAAACAAATAGAGACTTCCAAATGGAAACTAGTACACGAAAAAAATCTGGTTAAAAGCCACTTATTATGCATTAAATAAATATATGGAAATAGTACCAAATAGCTTACTTTGGTTATTGAAGGAATACATGGCAACAGGGAAACGCAAAATTATATATTCTAAATACATTATCAATACCCTAAAGTCTTTTATGCACTTTGTAAACAAAAGTCTGGATATAAAAGCATGGTCTTTTTTCATATTCCTGATAGCATATACACAAAATCATATTATAACTCAGGAATCAGTAGCAGTTAAAACACTTAGGCGCATAGGTTCATAGGTGTGTACTAGGCTAATTGCCCTGAGGCCTTTACAAGCCTAGCTCATAGAAGTGCCCTGGCATTGTGCCACCCATTGTTAGTTCCCAGTGCCTCTATCAAGTAGAGCCACTGGAGTGATACCCGGGACGAACTTTCTATTTCCCATCCACTCATCAATATTTCTCTTGAAGAGGGCTAGTGAGGTGCTCTGCTTGACATGTATGTTCTAAATACATTATCAATTCCCTAAAGTCTTTTATGCACTTTGTAAACAAAAATCCAGATATAAATGCATGTTTTTTTTCATATTCCTGATAGCATATACACAAAATAATATTATAACTTAGTAAGAATGTTCTAATTTACTGGCATCAATTGATAAATACTAATAAAGTACTAATGATAGAGCAAATTATTAATGAGTTCAGCCTTGAAAATAACACGTGGTTAACACTGCAGGGATTAAGACAAACAGTTTTAAACCAACAGGCAATAATGCAGAAGTCAGTTAGGGAAAAGGTTCCTGAGTTCATAGAGTAGTTAATAACGCTGATGGAATTTCCCACAAATGGGAAAGGAATTTTATCAGTATTGTACAAATTAGTTAAAGAAACAAAAGTTCATAATAAACAAAATATATGGAAATACTATGAAACAGTTAATGGTAAAATGCCAGATGCTAAAGATAAAAAACTAATTTGTGCATCTCCAAAACTAACATCGTTATCACTATTTTGGCAACTTTTCACATGGCAATTTATACATAGAACATACTTAACACCACACAAATTACAACTAATATATATAATAAAGAAAATAGATGTTGGAGGTGTAAATCACAATCAATAGCCAATTGGCAACACATAATCTATGAATGCCACTTACTTAAACGATATTGAGAAAGTATTAACTATTTTATATTATAATGAAGATTTCCAACTTACAAAATCTCTAGTTTTGTTGAATACACCTGTGCCGTCTTGTGTTCCAAGGCAAAAATATGTAATTTTGTGGACTCTCCTAGCTATTGCAAGTAAAAATATTACGCAGAACTGGAAAGCTGTAACTCCTCCCAGTTTTAAATATTTCAAGAATATGGTTTTATCAGTCTCACAGTTGGGATTGAAAACAGTCAAGGAAAGAACAGAACAGCCTACTTCCTTAAGCATTGCCTGGCAGAAAGTAAACCAAGTGTTGGGAACAGAAGACTGTAATAAATTATAATCTTATTCAAAGATACATTCAAGAAACAAAGTTTTTCAAGTATAGACATCCTATGTAAATAGTTAGTTTTGTAATGTTTGTTTTTGGAATTGTTTCTCCACTTTAAGCTTTGACTGTGAAAATATTTCTTTGATATACATACTGTATATGTCTTTCTTTCTGAAAATCAATAAAAATTTATTCAGTAAAAAAAAAAGAATCTTGGGGATAAATAAGAGACTGTTGTGCCCAGATAAGATCTCAGGTCTCACTTGTAACACACCGATGGACATAAAAGGACAACTCATTTACATGATGCATGGTAAGTAAAAAAATAGAAAATATAGGTACTGCATTGTTATGGTTTATAATAACAATTTAAGTTATAAAACATGGCAGTCTTCATTCCTTGTGTATGTTGTAAGAGATGTAATCAGGAACTACAGTAACTCTGTGTATATATGGTTAGATATGGAATTGCAATTCCCCCCAAAAGCATGGCCTGGACTGTGCATGTGCAGTGCTGTCCTCAGGGATTCAGGGATGAACCAGCAGTGAGAAGAAGCTTGTATGATGTTTAGCAGATTTTTCTCATCATGTAAATTGCATGACTGAGAAACAATAATGATCTGAGTCATTATTAGCATAATCATTACACCCATCCAACACATGCAACAACTGGAATGCCCACAGGGGTACCTTGCTAAAAGGACACAAGGCCTAAATAACAGATCCTACAGGGACCGATTCAAAGCCCTGTCACTATACTCAGTATTCTACAGACTGCTAAGAGATGACCTGTGGCTGGCATACAAGACATTCTCCAACCTATTACTGATGGATTTACTGCACATCAGCAAATCAAATGGCAATAGAAATACTTGGTCTAGGGGTCTAAACCTCTTCTGCAACATCAATAGAAACATTTGAAAGGACAGGTATATTTCGTAGAGAATACTGTTGCTATGGAGCAGACTTCCCATCCACATAATTCATCCCTGTCCATTTTCAAGCACATCTTGGATATATGGGTGAGAACCAGAAAATTTACCCCAGAACTGCCCTCTGTACTACTAATGGACTGATGCAGCTCCTAAGTGCTTTATCCCATGTATGGGCTGTCTCAAATTATTTATGGTATGATCCCAGTTATTCTCCCAGTTATTCTCATTAGGGGTAATATATAATTATTGATCATGAGCTGGGTAAAGACAAGCTAAAACCAAATGGAATAGGCTATTTTGAGCACAAAAAGGAAACTAGGCTAGGCTTAAAATGGCCTACAAGGGTAGCTAGCCTAGTACTTACCTATGAACCTATGATAAGCAGAAAAAAACATCATGCCATTGAACAATTCATAAAGCAGCAAATTCTGAGAATCCCACAGCTAACCCTATCAAGTATGCCTACTTTTCAATTCATAGGTAGTTATCCCAAATTCCCATTTGCCTCAAAGTACTGTGTGGTTAAATGACTTGTCCAAGGAATCAGTAGTGCAATGAAGATGTAAAGATTCAAACCCTGTACCCTTGTGCAGTAAGCAGCTCATTAGGAAGTCAGAGCTTTAATTGTCTGTACTGTTCTCACCATACTAATAATATAATATAATATAATATAATATAATATAATATAATATAATATAATATAATATAATATAATATAATATAATATAGTATAATATAATATAATATAATATAATATAATATAATATAATATAGTATAATATAATATAATATAATATAGTATAATATAATATAATATAGTATAATATAATATAATATAGTATAATATAATATAATATAATATAATATAATATAATATAATATAGTATAATATAATATAATATAATATAGTATAATATAATATAATATAATATAATATAATATAATATAATATAGTATAATATAATATAATATAATATAATAAAAGTTGACAATACTTTTAAATGTTTTGGGAAAGGGTACTGAGCAGGGTCCTGCAAGGACAAGACATTCCTACCATTATTTAGCAATTCATTAAGCATGACCATCAGCATTCAGCTAGCTTCAAATTAGCAGTTGGCGAGCTCTGTTGTATAACACTTAATACATTTCTGAATCACTCTGCCATTTTTTGTGTCATTATCATAACTGGCTGATCATTATATGTACATTACACACATCATGTCTGATCAACCTATTTGGGCTGCTCACATTCTGGAGTCTGTTTTTTGTAATCATGCACACCCTGCATGAGTCAACTCATTATTTGCTTTGTGACATGTGGCAAGTTTTCTGAATCCGGTCCTATATGTATTTGTTACATCTGAGTTCTTACATATTTAGAGGTTTACCAGTGCATATTATTTCAAGAAATTGTTTAATATTCAGGCATGCCATTCCAATTAACTTTCATATATGACTACTGTGGATTTGTACACAAACCCCATTCCAATCATTGAATAACAGTGAGGAAACTCGTAAGTCACTTAACCCTTGGATAACTTTTCCAGGAAAATCCTATAATTTTCATTTAGGGACATACTGCACCCACATTTAGAGCTGTGTTATTTATCTCACAAAATTCCAGAATTATTTTGCCTATTAAGCCATTAAATGCATAGGATATTTATATTCATTGGAGATTTTTTAACCAATATCAAAATTCTATGTTAATTGCCTAGATCAGAGATCAAATATCAGATATTCCTTTTTTCACTTCTGTTACATCTCCCTCGAATAAATGGTTTACTTGCAAACATATTAAATATTCTTTCCTATTAAGATAGGCCAATGTGTGTTTTCTTTTCTTTTTGTGTTATATTCCATTTATTAAATTTAATTTATAAATTTATTAACAGTGGTAGAATATTGATCCACATTTAGCAATTTCAGGGCTTATCCCTGGATTCTGGCGTGTAGCTCGCAAGACATTTCCCTGCGAGCTACATCGCCGAAACCAAACGGCTGCAGCAGCACTTTGCCATAGTGCAATTTGGCTGAAAAGCATAGCCGCTGCAGCTGTAATCTATGAACGGGCAGATACAGCCGTACGGGATGTGTAACGCATGCCTTCGTCTCATTCACGGAATGCATTTATTTAATTATTTATTTATTTTGTTGTCAGTTTGCAGGTTTTGATTAAGAACTGGTGTTTTATAGCATCAGAGGAGACATTAACAAACAAATTAGGCATGAGCCCTAGATTCATCTTTAGAAGGGGTCAAAATTTGAAGTGTCTATTGGAATTTAAGAGGTTGGAACTCATAAGACAGCAAGGGATGTTTAAATGTGAGGTCTGCTCATATTGCAAACATATGGATGTGGGCTACACATATTTAGTGAGAGGTAGTAAACACACCTGTAGAGGTAAATTTAACTGCAATTCCAATAGTGTGGTTTATTTAGCCCAGTGTCAGTCTTGCCCTTTTTTTACATATGCAAGACTTACCGTAAGTTAAGGGAGTGTGTATACGAGCATTTATACAGTTTTAGAAAAGGAAGGTCAGAAAACGCTTTAGCAAAGCATGTGATTAATTGGCCGGGTCATTCATTTCTTTTTAGAGTGATAGATCAAGATGAATATGATATAAGGGGTGGATCACAAACACCCAAGACTTAAGCAGCGAGAACTATTTTGGCGGATTAGAACACACGCTTATAGCCAACCTGGTTTAAATGATTTGTGTTCTATAGCCAGTGTTTTAAAATGGAAGAGTCTGACTTGTTGAACATTTTTAAGTTTAAGAACATTTAACAAAAAATATCTAACAAATATTCAGCTATTTTTTGTTATTTTTTGTATAAAATAAATAGGATGTTGTTTGTTTAATAATGATTGTACTTTGAAAGTTTTATATATATATATATATATATATATATATATATATATATATATATATTTATTTATTTTTAATGAAAATTCATGTAGGCAATTTGAAAATAAAGTTTTCCATTTTTCAGTCATATGACTTTATCTTTGATCATGTGATTTTTAAACAGTATTTAAGTGTTTCGCACTCACTTTGTTTTGTTTGTCTGAGGAAGTTGAGTTATTAAACTTGACAAAAGTGCTAACATACTAAAAACTGTTTTCCAGTTTTTCTTGCCACTGTTTTACTGTTCATACTTGAGTCATTCAATCCTAGTACATATCCTGCAGTAATTCTACCAGACAGTTATGTCCTATTAAAATTCAACCTGTCATTTCACACATGAGGAGGAGTTTGGGCTGTTAAGTGACACAATGAGCACACTTTTACCATTGGCTTAGGCTATATTAGGTCACTTGTGCCTGAGGTAGGCTGAATCAGAGAATGAATGCTTGGAGAATAATGGATGAATTAAATGTGAAAACAATTAATGGGAACTTGGTAAGATAAGATTACAGACATATAAGACCATTAAGCAGTTGTGAAAGTTAAGCATCAGCCTGAGCACCTAAGAAGAGCTGAAAACTCTTTGCGCCTACCTTTTCATTTCAGTACAACAGCCACCTTTAGTTCCTTTTTGGGTTCAGTTAAAGGATAAAACATCAGAGTTAGTTCTTTCCATGTGACTTTAAAAACAGTTAGATAAAATGGGTATAATTAATTTTTTTGCTATAGTATCTGCCTAACTTTTGAGAAATTATTTATGACTTCTCTAAGGATATCTGCACTACTCCATTGGTTTGTATCTTTCTTTTTTTCTTAACTGCATTTAATAATAACTTGCCCTCTGTGAACATAAATTTGGTTGTTGCTAACCAGGATCTTGATTTATCTTCATTTATCAGACTTATGTAGTGAAGTCTTTAGTTGTTTGATTAAATATCTTATTGGTGACCAAAATAGTTATTGTAAATCATTTCTATATACCATTCTAATCCAGTTTTTTATCACTCAAGTGATGCCCCAATCTAATATGCAAAAATGAGAAAAGGGGGTTGTATTTGGATGGATGGATGGATGGATGGATGCATGGATGGATGGATGGATGGGTATTCCCAGGAATCCTAGATTGTTTTTCTTGGCTGGCACTTCCCAGTCCAACTTTTGAGCCATTTTATTCTAATTTGTTTTAAGTCTGCCATTCTCTTGCTTCA